>NC_051161.1:24256670-24396054 GCF_013339745.2 Dermacentor silvarum
CAGCATAAACTTACTTGTATGCAGTGAAGTGGCTTCGTAACAGTTTAAAAATTAGTTTTGATTATTTTTCTTATGGTTATTCATTGTGACAGTGACAATAAACTGTACGCTTCTGTGGCAGAAAATTGGTGCATGGTCTTACTTTGTATGATCAGCAGAATCGTTTGCACGTGATTTTTGGGGCGTACACGTGTTTGCAGTAAAGCCCACTTTTGCTACAGCTGGCAATTTTTTTGTTCTTTTCTTTCTTTTTCTCTAGTAAACTTCACCTTTATACCAAAAAATGTTTACGTGATCTTGCTTTATGCGACAGCGACAGTTACAGCGACAGCGATATCGGCTTGCTTCCAAGAATAAGATTTTTTTTTTCGATCGTTGGACGCTGCTGTGCCCGTTGACGTTTAGCCGATGAGTAGTAGAGTGTCCATCCTGCTCGCAATAAGTCACCGTTGGAGCCTATGTAATTAAGTATCGCGGCGAGACACGAACTACAGCTTACGTTGGGTAGAAAGGCCACGTATTATTCATAAACATTACGTTTTTTGTTTGTTTTAGAAGCAACGATGTTGACACATATCTGCATTCAGCAAACGTGTGGTGCTGTGGTAAGACCTGAGCACATTCAATTAAAATGCCAAACTAGTAGAGGTGAAAGAACAATTTCCAAATGGACAAATTAAGCCAGGCACCATTGACACGAAAAAAAAAAAGAGAAACAGGTGAGGTTCAATGCCTTGTCCTTCTAGGCAACGCCAGGTAATGGCACTCGTACCGTCCTTCATGCCCGTGTATATTGTGTCGTGGCATTTTTAAATTTAGCATTAAACTTGTTTGCGCATCTTCGTACATTGACTTGCTTGATAAGCTTTAGGAAATGATTTGTATTGTGAAACTTGATTAGCATAAAAGAGAGAGAGAGAAGTGGGGTGCGCAACATGGTTAACCAGAAGAGCTTCTGGCTTGCTACCTTGCACTGGCGGAAGGGTAAGGGGAAATGCAAGACAACAAGATTAGCGAAGAGATATTGCAAAGGAAGAGGGGAAAAAATAGGACGTGGGAAACGTCTGTGAGAACTGCAGCCGCTCTGATAGGCCACTCGAATGTGAAAACTTCAGGAGTGCCTTGACCGACTTGTAATGTGACGACTGTTTAATTAGCATATATGTATGATAATCATAAAATACAAATGAACATACCTATACACAGTAGAATGACCAAACTTCATTTTTATATTGTTTTAATTTTGAATGTACCACATGGACTTCCATTTATCCTTTCGACACTTCACTACTTCTTCCGCCCTCTCTCTCTGTTAGCGGCTTTCAAGGCATCATCCCCACCCCTATGCCCAGTAGCATATAGGTGCCTATACGCACGGCGGCAATAATCTCAGCATTTTATGAAATAATTTTTCTTTCTTGGGCAAATGACAGACCTATCGAATTTTGTCGAATCACCGTTCATTATTGAAGAATAACCACCAGTGAAAAGAAGCAGTCCCACATTTGCAGAAATCTGTTTAAAGAAGCCATAATTTTGGGTTTCCTAATAAATTTGTACTCACAAGACCGATGGAAGTCTATTATTTGCATTCCTGTCGGCATTCCTTTAGTGAACAAGTCGTACTTGCTGAACTTATTTACCCGAGTCAAGGTTGTGGATTTCTGCACTATTCCTATAGGTGACTGTTTAGATTGCATTTTATTTCTGATCTGTAACATACAATTTTTTATATTATTGCGTAATATTTATTAATCGCGATTAGAATCTTTGTGTGCAACTTTCATACACAGTGGTGGGATGGCATTTTATTAAGGGAGATGAGTGCGACACTATCAGCTTTTCGAAACAGTGTATGTCATTAGGTTGCATGGGACAGTTGTACTATCTGCATCTACAAAATGAGTAGGAAGATTTGATTAGAGCATAAACGTTGTCACTAATAATATTTCTTAGCCGCGATGATAACTGTATATGTATGTGCACTCTCCCCTCACCATCCTTTCTCTCTCTCTCGTTTTATTTTTGAGTAAAGTATATGTATTATGTGCAACTTTGAATATATGTGTTTGAGTGTCCCCCAGAAAAAACGGGATGCTTAAGCATCGGCTAAATTCCTTTATGTTTTGCTGCCTCGTCGTAATCGTAATTTATTGATGATTTGAATGAATAAAATAAAATCCCAACGAAGCGTTTTGCCAGGGAAAAGGCGTTCTTTGCAGATGAAAAGAAAACGACAAGTATTGTGTAAAATAAAGCGTGCAGCGATTTCGCGGAAAAGTAAAAAGGTGTCGCTCTGGAGGAGCCGTTTGATAAGCGGCTTTTAAAAGCTTGCTCCACGTGTGACTTTCTCAACGACTTCGTCTTTTCATGCTCAGCGAAAGCTTAACTAGTATTTAAAGCACTACAATCCCTGAATACGTTGAATAATGATGGTATTTATTGTCATGGTACATACTTGTCTTCGGAGCGCGCCCTCGCCAGTCATTTTTTACGCGCCCGAGAGAACAGAAGCATAATGGAACGCTTGTAGCTGGAGGAAGGCGTGAAAAATCTGCCCACTCGAGCTGAAAATAACAAACGATGCACATTTAAAAAAAATACAAATTAACTGTAGCAAGCAAAGGCATGGTTGCGGATTCACTTGCCTTGCCCAAAAACAACTGCAAAAAGCAAAACGTTGCGTTAGGAGTTCTCTGACCTGACGACCACTGCGTCACGCCATCCCAGGGTGCCAGGTTCTGCGAGTTTTTTTTTCTCTGGACATAGAAAGCTAGCGGTATGGCAAAAACCTCTTCAGGTCCGTTACCTCGCTTAAGTCCTGCCACAACGCATTATTATGGAAGCTCCGCGCGAGATCAGAGGATATCCTGCAAAGTCTATGGTTTCCTAATTTTTATTCTAGAGTAAGCGATGACTCAACTCAGCTCGTCAGAATATCCCTCCGCGGAGTTTCTGAACGATAAGAAGCCACGATCACTCTTCAACTTTCTCGGCAAGTCTCTCGCAGAAAAGAGATTTCGGGTGACAGAGTGAACAATAATCCCGTGGACGCCACCGCATAACGGAGTGAAGCGAAATACCTACACATTTACTTGGCGTGGAACTAAAGATGCGAATTCATTAATGTTCAACGTGACACTGTTCGTGAGTATACGATCTCTGTAGTTATTAGATTCTTTCGAAGTAAGTTGACTGTTTCATTAAGTTGAAAATCACGGCGCTTGGAATCAGTGGGATGAGGCGTGGAATACATGCGGCGTGAGCAATTCACAGGTGAAGATGGGTACAGTGTTCTGTTCTTCGCATTTCGGAGATGGTGAACACGAGGATTAGCTGACTTGATGATGACACAATATCGGTGACGACAACGGTCATCTTCGGAGTAACCGAAAGAGGGGACTGACACCAGAAATTCAACTTCGCGCTTTTAACTGTTGTCGCTGTAGTAATTCTTCCGCTATAACTGTTCGTAAAAGGAGATTGCATGCAGCCAATAGCGTTGTTTATAGGACATATTATTACCGAAGGCGGCAAGCCAAGTACAAATAGCACTGGCGAACATAAATTAGTGAATTTCGCTCCAGCTGTTCCCTTACTTAACTTTCGGAGCAATAGTTTCTAATACTTCACTCTTCGTGTTCAATTAGCCTTGTTCGCGTTCATTTTGCCGGTGATTGTAGAGGAAAAGATTACAACGCCACTTGGCAGCTCACTCAGTCCTGATTAGCGTTATTAAGTAGAAAATGTACTGTACTCGCTTGACCACATTTAATACTTATCTCTAGTATATGTCATTCCATGTAAATACTGAGTTTTCCTTTCTTTATTTCCTTCTTTTTTTTTCTTTTTTTTAAATGGTGGGGCAGGGGGCGGGTAGAAGTGGTCAGGGGCTTCCGATGTTAAATTATAAAAATTTCTATCCCATATCTTCTTTTGTTATACCCTGATTTCTGAAATAACTAGAGGCACAGAGTAATTAAATCGTGGAATGTCAGGCCACAGTCGACAAGCCTCAGCCTTGCATGTAGTTTTATTGCAGACAGACAGATAATGAATTTTTATTGAGGTCCTGAGGGAGTAGCCGGCGGAGACCCGTTGGGGCCTCCGGCTCACAGCGCATTCCCTCTTTTAAGGTGCTAACGAAAGCAAGATGTAAGAGAAAAGTAGTTGTTGATCGGTGTAAGTTCAGATAATTAGCGACTCTAGAAACTACTCAATTACCGCTTCCTTCTTCGCGATATGCAGGTGCTCAATCATGTCCATTTTCCACACGCGTAATTAATTGCCCTCGTCGGGACCGTCAGACAGTGTAATAAACTTTTCCTCGAGAACAGTTCCCTCCGCTAAGCGAACATCTGAGTACATGTTTGCGTCGCGGATTATAATATATCCACCCTTCAGAGTGATGAAGCTTGTTTCCTAGTATACTTATTCATAGAGCGCTCATCTTCCTCGCGGCTAATCTTTTGGCGTACCACTCAGCTTCTCCACCACCTTGACTGAACAAAATTAAATAAAAAGGAAAAAGAAGAAATATGATAATTGTGGAAAACACACACTGGGTTATCTTAGTACAATACGCTTAATAATAATAAGAATTGTTCAAGCTTAATTAACCGACAGCAACAAAAATATAAAATAAATAAGACAAAATATCAGTGTGTGACATACTTAAGTCAGTGGCTTTAACTTGTTTACATGATCTTACTGAACATAATTCACAGAAAGAGGCTCCATAAAGTTTAGAAAGGCAGTGAAGATGTTTAAATGTTTTTCTTGAAGCGCGTACGTTAGCGCAACTGACGTGTTTTTGTATAAATGCTATTAAACGGTTCCCGGTTATCTATCAAGACTGTGCATGACTTACACTATGTTGTTTTTCAACTTCGGAAGACTTCCATTTTTTTTTCAAAATATGTTGACAAAATAACCAACACTCTTGTCGCTATCAACAACCAACAAGTGTCGCTATCTTGTCGCTAATCAGTGCAGTGCTTAAGGTGTAGTGACTTCAGTAATTATGAAACGTAATGATGATATTTATTTTCGTGCTCAGTAAGGTGTGCAGAAGGTTCAGAAGGCTAACGTCAGGCAAATATTGTCTCCCAGCAAGTTTTCTGTACGTTTCGAACCGTCCATTATACAGTATTATAGACTAGTACATTCTATTATAGTCGAATAGAATGAAGCTTTGATAAAGCCTTGAAAATTTTGTTTTGTTGCATTCATACTTGTGTATGCAGTGGACATAAATATAGACTGAGTGGTTATGATGATGGTGATGATGATGATACTTATATTTGTCAATCATGGGAGCCAGCTTACCGAAAGGGCGAACGGACAACCTGAGACACCAGGAATAACTGTTTAAGCTCCACACTGATAATTAAAGGAACTGCGTCTCTCAGTTAGAAACTGGCCATGAAAATTCTTGAACCTGTGTGTCCTGGGCCTATAAGTACAAAAAAACACTTTCAAAAATGGACTTTGCAAACGGGACTTTCCACAGCGCTCGGTAATGATACGAGAGCATTCAAGTTGGAATCACTAAGAAGGTGGCCACGTTTGCTAGAATCAGTATATATAGCCTTTATACAGCCTCATCAACCGTTATGTTGTAGCTCTATGGGTCCTTTATTTCTATCAAGATTAGTTTACGGTTTTGTTTTCTCCCCGTTTGATCAGCGAGCAAAATCTGCTGACAAGATAACCAACACTCTTGTCGCTATCAAGTGGACTAATCAGTGCAGTGCTTAAGGTATAGTGACTTCAGTAATCATGAAAAGTAATGATGATATTGCTTTTCATGCTCAGTAAGGTGTCCTGCGAAACTGCATAAAAAATGTCCCATAAATAAGGGCAATGGTTCGCTTCCAATAGAGGTAGCGCGCCGGATTGCCAACGCACGGCTGTGAAGGCGTTATTCAAGATGAACCAAATTAGGCTGTTGGCTACTATCTTCCTTGAATTCGTGTTCGTGGCTATACTGCAGAAGGTGTCCATTGTAACCTGCTGCTTTATTATTTAGTTGTCGCTCACGCAGAAAAGAAATAAGCGCTCTGTTCGTCGGGCGGGGGACAGGTCTCGCGTTGCCGAAACAAGGCACGTGGGCTTCCCAACGACGTCGCGCAACTTCAAGTACCAGCGAATTGCTTTCTTCACCGTCCGGTTTTGGCTTTACGATGCAAGCCAGCGCTAACGTCACTTTCTAAGCACCTGGCTTTTTTATTTACAACCTCCTGCCCCTACCAATATTGCGCTCACGTTGATCGCCGACGACGACTGCTCATCGCGTCTCACCACCACGCGTTCCATGCGTCTCGTGGGGGCACTGGAGGCTGCAGGGTGGTCGTAAAGGCGCGAACGTCGTAAAAGGCCGGTGCAGTTGGACAAAGAACAAAAGCCTGTTCTAACGGCCTCGATACACTCCTTGAACACTGGTGCAAGCATTCAGGAATGGACACGGATGGGGTCTGGAGTAAAGATTGAAAGCGTTCTTGTACGAGACGAGTCTTTCGACGTTCTCGGCAGGCGGATGGTCATTGGCTCCACAGGTAAAAGCGCTGGAAGCGAAAGTCAACTCTCTTAACAACATTAACTGTCGATTCGGAGGAGTGAAATGACCGTAGTACAACATCACTTTAATACGCATTAACGGCAACTGTGTCATTGTTAGATCAAGGATAGCAAATTATGCTCATGTAAAATTATGCTCATCATCAAATTATGCTCATCTTCAAAATTACGGGCAAGCCCGTAATTTTGAAGATTAGCCATAAATTCGTCACATATATCAGGGCGTGCCTCGCGCTTTGCCATCGCTTTGGTAAGTTCTGAGTATCGCGCCAACGAACTATTCATGCACCAGTATTTGTAGAAACTTGCCATGACGCTGTTCTCTTGTAAAACAGGAAGCGTAATGCGCCATTTCGACGCTTCCCGGCTGCACGAACTTTCGTTTTATTCTCGGCAGACACAAGCATACGTATCGATTATTAGCCACAAAGGAAAGCAACAAGAAGACAGACGGAAATATGGCAACGAACAAAATATTATTCCTTCACTGTTTAAATTGGATCCGTGCTAATGATCATTTCTGCGTCGGCAATGCTGCAGAAGTACTGGAATCACTGTCGCAGACGAGATTTATGCTTATCGGCATGGCGCAAACTTTAATGAAAAAGAGGGAGAGAAGGGGGGGGGGATACACAGAGCCATATTAGGCAGGAGATTTTTAATGGAAGACCCCCGCAGTTTCACAGCTCTCGCTCAGGAACAGATGGTGAAGATGGAACGCGTGATTTGTATTGAACCCGGGGGCAGGGCAGCATAAGTGAGAATAAAAGCAATATTAACACAAATACAAACCACTGATGAATGAGGAAGCAGTTAACGCTGGACAGACCACATGGTACATGCTGATTTTCACAAACACATATACATTTCCACCCGTGGCGCAATGCAGCTGGAAATGCATAGAACGCCTGGTCGCTTTCTTCACGTTGAAACAAACTTCTAGCATAGCACGTCTTCAAATTGGGACGGTATCATCGAGTGATCACTTCCGCAGAGGCAATCGCTATCACTAGATTTGCGTGACTCGGCACCGGATGCGTCGAATATAGCGTTCCTGGCATTCTGCGAAGATATTGAGCTTGGCACATCGCGAGGAACGCCGTCAGCGGTGCACGCCGACGCGTCCGGTGCGAAGCCACGTGAAACTTCGCGAAAGTGATCGGGGATACGATCACTTGATCAAGTGATCGCTAACCTCTCAAAATAGGTTCAATTTTTTTTACTTGAATTTTCACTTTAATTTATTGACCTATGCCTTCCCGTCGAAGGCTATTACGTGAAGGGTAGGCCAAAAAGGTACTGCTTGGGGTACTAAGTTGAAGGTATCCATAAAATTGCCATGGTCACAGTTCCTTATTTTCGACTGTTTATTATTAAACCGTGGCAATTAGAACAGTAATTAACGAGTGAAATAATACACTATAAGACTGGGAGCGGCACAACTTGTACTTGGCTGTGTTAGCGCAAAATGATCAATAATTTCTTATAGCTAAGTGCCTGATAATTGGAACAACCTGTATAACTCTCTCCCCCCCCCCCCCACCCTCTGCTCATCCTGCCAGAAAGTAAAAAAAAATAAAAAAACAAGGAGAAGAAGGGCATAGGTTACACCTACTAAAGTAGTCAATGTTTAACGAACGTCGAACGATAAAAGTTTCCCCACAGGTTATCTGAAATAGCGGGATTTTTTTTTTTTTTGACTCCAGGCTCGCGTGTGCAGTCAATCCGAGTCTCCACGAAAACACCCGCGTCCCTGAGCAACACTGCTCCTCCAAACAGCACTGCGGTGATGCTGCCGAATCGCGCACAATTAGTAGTTCGCAGGAATTTAGCTAGTTCACTCCGTAGGAATTTAGCTTGCCTGAGTTCTGCCCCGTAGGCCGACTGCGAGCACACGTAGCGATTAGAAACTGCTGGACGAAACTCGAACGTTGGCCTTGCTTCCTGCCGCACTGATTGCAATTTCGACAGGCCTGTGTCATGATACAACCTACTAAGTTAGGCTTATCTCCTGTTTACGTCCTCACTATCTGCGACTTCTTGCCGCTGCTATATCACCCGAGAACATTATTTTGCTTGCGCATTGCCTAATCAGTACCGCAAGACCTACCTATTGTTTTCTTTTATCTTTAGACTGCACGTTTTTTACCTCATTCCCTCTTGGTAGAATGCATCTTAGCGATTTATCCTACCCTTTGTAGTACCTCATGTGTTCTATTGCACCTTATTCAATCAACAATGAGTCTCAGTCAGCAATGTATGCGAGTAGGCGCTGGTGTACACTGTTGATTAAGCAAATTTCAAAGTTTCAAGGTTTATTTGTCAATACAGCATGCACATACATAAATTCTGACCTGCCTAAGCATGTTGTGCTTGTTAGCTAGTCAGGCAGCAGGCGGGAGAATCTTCTAAAAAAATTACTTTATATACATGCATTTCATCTCTAAATATACACGACATTGACGATAAATCTGACAGCACAAAATAACACATACAAAACAAGTAAAGCTTTACACAAGGCGATAAATTTACGCACGCACCAATCTCTTAAACCAGTCATCATATTTCTCTTGTTGCTTGCAAGACATAGATCATCAGGAATTTCATTAAACATAGCTAGTACATAGTAATTGTGCATCTCTTTACTATAATTATACTACAGACCCGTGGTTTAACAAAACGTTCTGTTTTCCTCCATGTAACATCTTTTTGTACAAGAGTCTTATATTCATTTGAATAATAATACCGCGTCAACACAACAAAATAAAACAGCTCACGAATCTGTAGGATGCCTATACTGATCGTATTTATCTTTCATGTCAACCGAGTGCAATTTGGTACTGTAAGATATACTGTTCACGATTAGTTTTAGTATGACATTTAATGCTTGCTTCTTATATTCTGAGCAGTTGCCATATAATGTAATACCGTATTTTAAAACAGGTTCCACTAATGCTGTGTAGATTACTCGTCTAAGGTGAAGCGGAGATTTCCCCGAAGGTTATACATCATGGCCGCAATGGCCCTAATCTTTCTAGAGAGGTAAACGATGTGTTCGTTCCAAGTAAAATGTTGGTCGAAGTGGATACCCAGATAAGTAACTTAACATCACTGCATACCCCTGACTAAATAGTCGTTAAAAAGGCGGTAACAATATGGAAAAATGAAACAAATAAGTTCTGAATTTTCAATAAATGCACGACCTTCTCGGGGAAGGTATCGATGTATATGCCAAGTGCAAGCAGCATTGCGGTAAATGAAGCTCTCTGTTATTCAAGATTGAAATAATACAGGAGAAGTTTATTGCAATCGGGAAGAAATAGAATTACAAATTGGATGACTACGCTACAGAACGAATGTATATAAAGGACAGTAACTCTTCAGAAGGGGTGAGAATTATACCTGTCCTGCTACAAACAAGGTCAGAGCCCAAGGTATAAAAGAGAGGCTTAGCGATGGATGTACGAAACTCAGAAATGTTCTCACTAAGCATTCGCTAATAAATTTTATTGAAAACATATGTGATAAATGAAAAAAAAAATGTAATTCAGGACACTGTAGCTAGCACGCGTATATCTTATATCAAAGCCATCTATGTTTGCTACTCCAAGCAAAAAGAAAAGGAAAAAGATGAAAGAAACTAAGCAACAAATGAGGCTAAGAAAAACAAATGTTGCGATTCCGTCACCTGTAGGCTGTACCTGACAAAAAAGTCCGAGCGCTATAACTATGTTATTTATCGGTTACATGTAATCATTACTACGTTTCACTGAAATCAGCAAAGGTCCTGCGCAGAAATGAGCTGTTCCTGCTGCATTTTTGTGTAATTAACAATTATCCATTTAGAACACGAGGTGCAGTTTACAGAATGGAGATAAGATTTCTTGATGTTGTTATTGTTATTTTGCGCGGTCGCTAGGCTAAAACAACATGATCCTTTATGGTGGATATGGAGGTTGTTACCTTTAGTGGTTTGGCGGTTTAAATAAGATAAGCTGCTCGAGCCACCTAATTTTTACTCTTTCTTTCTAACGTATATATTGCAGGTCAAGCGTTTGCCTAATAAACACATTTCTGCTTTTGACATGTATTTGCATAAGGAGTACCCGAAGTGAAGGGCCCTGTTAAGAAGGTTAGGCTACGTCACGCGAACGGAGATGACAGAATGGAAGTTTTCTATCATGCTCGACATTGATTAGGCTTCATGAAGCGCATAAATCGATACCGAACTTGGAGGGGGCGGCAATTCATCTGCTTGCTTTTTTTTTTTTTTTTTAACTCACGAAACTGACAGTCAAAGACATCCCTGAAAAAGAAAGAAGATTTTCCCATTTGTAAGGAACATATAAGCCAGCAACTGCGAGATAAGGCCTTTCGCATTTACGATGAGCTCCTACTTCATCCATCTATAGGTGGAAGGATGTTTTGGGTTTCCATTGAAAACTGCGGTAAAAGTCTCAGCCGCAGCGAGCAGCGCTGGGTATGCAAATTAGTCCAGTAAGTGATTTGCTCTGGGGTCTTCTACAGTCGGTGAAAGCGGCACGTAAGGGGACGACATACCGGCCCTTCGGGAAGCAGTTTGATTACACAGACGTCATTATCTCGGGGAGCATGATCCCGCTGAAAACCCCCTCTTTGCATTCAGTAGACTGGTCGAATGATTTCGTTATTTATTCATTTCTCTCTCTTGCTCTCTTTTTTTTTCTGCAAGTTTCTGCCGACACATAGACTGACACTATTAATCAAAATAAACGAGAAAATAATGCATAAGTAAAAATGTTTTCAATGCATTCATGCATCCTGAGCTCAAGTTTGAGTGCGGTTAGTGCGATTTCTTCATTTCTGTGGGGGCATTTATTATTATTATTATATCTTTGTTCATTGCCGTCTCGTTTCTATCATTTTTAGTTGGTGATATAATACTACGCGAAAACAAACAGGCGGTACCACACAAGGGCGCCAGCATTTTCTAAACATCGTTAATTTTAAGATATATATATGAGGACTGGAAGACAATCGTGATATTTTTTTATTTTTTTTTACGTTTACTATGCATTCACGAGTACACCAAGCGGTTGAATTATTTCGAGCATACCATAATAGGAATTAAGGTGCACAATAGCATGACACATTCATCCAAACAGTGGGTTAACCTAAAAAAAGAAAAAAAAAACATATACTAGGCATACTAGGCCTGGCTGAGTATGCGGAACGTTTAGCGCTTGTTGCATGGCGGCCAGTGTCTCGCTGCTGCTATTTATTACCTCGGTTTTATATTTTCTAGGATGACTTAACCAACTGGCCCCAAAAACACACTATACCGATAGAAGTTAAGTAGTTGCCAAAACAATTTTCAATTAACTGTATAATAAATATCAAAGAAGGTAACCGAAAACGAACACGTATGAAGTTCGCCATCAATATAGATTCATATGGTGGCGTCCTGACGCGATCAGGTATGTGCGCCATGGTCTGCTGCCAAAACGCGAGCCCGTGGTCCGGGATTCCAACCATGAAACACCCTACTCCGAGGAAGATGTTACACGGATTAAGCAGTGCGAATGGCTCAAAATGATCAAAGGCTGATTTCATTTTCGATTCTTTTTAATTTTCATTCGTCTTTTTTTCGTTTCATTCATTCATTATTTTTCGTTTTATTCAGTCATCTTTCTCATCAATTTATCTTTTCTCTGATATTCACTCAGCACCGTATACCGGTGTTAGCCGCCGCTGACAGATCGAGCACATAGCTGTTCAGGTGCTCAGATAACAGGGTGGGCTGGGTTGAATGCTTGCGAGGGCGACCACCAGGGAACGCCGTGTGCTGAAGGCTTCCCTTCTACGGGGCAAATAGTTGAGGTGTTATGCTTTGAGCGAGGGAGTCGGTGGTTAACCTGGCGTTCTCCTCCTTCGACATTTTCACCAAGCTCCGTTTCCTTCGGTGACAACGTGATGCTCTATGAGTGAGAGTCACGGCGCCAATTCTGCTTAGACAGGAATCCCCGTGTTGCTGCTCGTAGCCCAAGCCGCACTCATTGTTGTTTATGCTGTTTCTTCCTGCGGGTCAGAGCAAGTGGGATTCTTCATTTCCTCGGGCCGCAGCAGCAAAGCAGCGACGGCTGTGCCACAGGATAAGCGGAGGAGCCGGAAATATATCTCACAGCGGAAGATCAGGACAGGGTAACTTCCGGTTCCTCCGTTAAAGCAAGCGTCTCTCCGCCCTCTTGTGGTTGATTTGGCGAGGCAGTGTACCGTGTTTGCAGTCATCATACGTACCGCTGAGCGAAGCCTATGGCTCAGTTTTTTTCTCTTTTTCTCTTTTGGCAGCGCTTGCTTGAGACACGTTGCTCGTGGATGCGTTGTCGGGAAGCTTCATTACTTTAATCGGTGCAACTGTTGGTTCACCGTGTGTTTTGACCTCCGAGCCCAACCTAAAGTTTGGTGCACGCTCAAAAACAACACCTTACTACTACTGCGGAGGTGTGACCAATATCCTTCAATATTTAAGCGTCGGCGGCATTAAAAATGAAGTAATGTGAAGCTGACGTCAATAGCTTCCACTCATCAATATTGATGGCGCGAATATTGCACCATTCAATCTTCATTTATGGGAAACGTTGGCTAAAAGAAGTCAGTTTATAAAGATCAAGTGAAGGAAGCTGGTGAAAGTTGGAAAAAGAGGGCGATCAGTTGCTTCTCGTCTCAGGCTGCACGATATTTTACTGGCATGCCTCCACCAATGTCATGTAAAAGCAAAAAAAAAAAAAAAAAAAAAATGGGGAAAAGGGAAATCATTACGGTCAAATAATGCATCCGCTTGTTGCAAACAACGTCTCTCAATTATCCCGTATTCAGTCAGCCTGAATTGTGAAGTCTCGCCAATTACATTCAAGTATATGAATAAATAAACACCCCAAGTACTTGTACTGAAGTAAAGCACTGATGATGCTTTCCACAAATGAAGCTACTAACCGGGAAAGAAGGTAGGATAAACTGCAGAATGCTTAACATACTAAGAACTGTTGTTCAACGCAGTCTTGCGCTACAAGCAGCGGGGATTCGTGAGCGTCTCTAAGGGATGAAGGGTTTGGAGGGAGATATGACGAAACGTGACGTGTATAAAAAAGAATGTACGCCTGCGCGAAATGAATTACATCGATTCTGTTTGTTACGATTATGTGATTGAAAAGAACTAGAATAAAGCTCTGCTATATCTCTATGAGCAACACGCGCTCGTCAGAGTTATGTGGGAACGAAACCAACAGAAATGCATCGATCAGAAACTAATGTAGATGCAAACCAGAGGAGAACCGATATTCGCTGCGCTAGAGGATTTTCTTTACTTTTGAAAGGCAGCATCACGATTCAGCGCTTTGCCTAGTTGCTATGTGATCTTGCAGGAAGTCAAGAAGAGAAACGCCTACAGACAGCGAGAGAGATAGAAAGAGAGAGAGAGACAGAGAACGAAATACAACCACCAAAACCACTGAACGATGACGTGGAGCCAAGCGACCCCCCAAAAATTTAGCGAAATCACTGATGTCTAGACGGTGTCCAGCGCTGCATTCGGCATGCGCGCCTAACTCTACACGAGAGACCGAAAAATAAATAACAAGTCATCCCGCCTACAGGCAGCGCGGCGCTGTTTTTCAGTTGTGCATAGTTGAGCGGTTTATCGAGGGCGCCGCATAGACGTCGCACGGATGGGTGGATTTTATAAGCATCCCCTTTGGTACGGGATATTAATAACTACCATCACCAATATCAATATTTTGTCCTTTCTGCTATCTCGCATTGCACAGTGTCATAAGCCGAACGAACTACTGCAATTACAAGACACACTAGACTACGCGAACTAACTCCTTCGCTGCAACTCCGACCTCCAACTATACAGCACCGATGTGAGGCATCCTTTTCTGCGTAGGTTGTGGTTAGGAGTTGCCTTCCCGAGAGATCATTCAGCACTAACTACAATGGCTGACGTGTGCGAGGAGAGAGAGATTGTGGTTGTAAAGAGGAAGTGAAGGCACTTTGGTGCTTTTTGAGAAGGAATCGTGCTCTCATTGGCGCTCTTCATGACGCATGCACGCATTCACAGCGCATTCCTTTCCCTTTCTTTCATAACTATAATGCCACTTCCCCTCCCCCTCGTATCTAAGTAGCCAATCGAAAATCCTGCCTTCTTCCAGGTCTCTCTCTCTCTGCTGCGTTTATTACCGGCGTTTAAGATCCGGAATTCGTGCAACGTGGAATATTTAGATATTACAATCGCGCGAGCAGAGGCAACCAAACCAGACTGTGAAGTAGAGAGAACAAGTGCGAACTCGCACCTGGGTTTCGAGTGTCTAGTTGCGAGCTGGCGCTGTCACCTATAGCTAGTGCTTCTGCGGAGACATGTCAAACAGCGAGATAAGACGACCATAGAGACACGTGCATGTCTGGCGTGCTAAAAGTGGCCCTTCCTTGCTTTCTTTAGTACGTCCGTCGCCTGATAACTCGGCTGCAACAGTCACGAGCCATATTTTACACGTCGTTAGGATGACACTTCACCACTGCTATCTAGCGTGCCAACATGCATACGGCGTATCTCTATACGTATTTCGCTGTCCTCGAAATAACAATAAAGGCTGCCAGGGCTTGTCTCCTGATTATTACGGAAACTATAGTCCTTCTGAGCATGTACACGCCACATGCGAGGCTACATATTAAAGTAGAGGAGCGCTTTACTTTCGCCTGGACACCCGGACACGACGGTTCTGTCCCGTGTACACATTGTGTTCTAATGTACTGTGAGACTGTTTTTCTACTTTTCTTTTTTTTTAACCTGTGCCTTAAATTATCTTGATTTTAAGATTACGAGAAACGTAAGAAGTACCGGAAAACGTATCGCACAGAGAACATAATTTCTCCGGAAAGAAAGAACGAAGGGAGAAAAAATTGTGCCCATGAACTTGTGCAGTGTGTAAGATTCTTAAAACATACAGCGGTGAAGTTACGAATTTTCTAGTGCTTAGCCAAGAGGCCGTACGTGTAGAGAATGAAGTGCAAAAAAATTAAGGAAAAAAGAAGTTTGAATATTCCTATGACATATGCTGCATAATTCAGCCTAATTCATGCAAACACTGGGACAACGCTAGGCCGAATGCGACAGAACAGGATCGTATTGCTCGGGCGTCTGGTATAATCTGGAGCGACTATTGCTGGTTTTCAGCACCAAAACATTATTTTTTTATCGAAGTAAAGTTTTCAGACCTCCTGTCTCGCTCTGACAGTCTGCAGGCACAGCGTAATTTATTCAAAATACGCATGGTAAACATCGCTACACCGCAACGACAGTGGCGGCTCCTCTTCAGGTCCTGTCAGAACCAGGTGCACGCGATATAGGTACATTGTTCAGGTGGCATTAAGAAGCCGAATTAAAATAATAATAGCAATAAACAGGACCGGCTCACGCAACAGTAGCATACTACGACTTTTATAAGTAAACGTCACTATTTAGAACAAACACGAAGACAGATGTCAACAGGCAAATACTTTTTGACAAAGGCTAATTACGACGAGCATCGCAGTTTTCTTTCTTCATTTATTTTTTCTTGTGAGGCTCGTAAGTAAATTATAATGACAGATGTTCGCAACAAAGTCTTGCAGGCCAGTAGATGAACGCACTTCAAAATGGCAGCACAGTTTACCAACATGTGTGTTTTATAACACGACAAAGCGTTGAGGTTTCAGCATTTGGCTTGGAACTTTTTTTATTATAAAAAAAACATGACGCGTGCTTGTTGCCATTCGCTCTATTCAGAACTCTTTATAAAGACTGTGTTGAAGACAGCATTAAAGTGCGCGTTTAGCGTCGCACTACAGCGACCAACACAGCAGTCGCCTATACCTCGAGTATTGTGCATAATATCTCGCGCAACGAGCGTAGTACAAGTTCGGAACTTGCGGAGGAGGACCTAACATGTCATCTCGCTGCGCATTTCGAGCGCTTAATCATGGAAATCTGCGCGCAGCAAGGAGTTTCCAGCAAACCTTTTGTGCTTCGACCAATAAGGGACTTCGATTCTGCATTTACAAAACTTGCCTTCTTCTTCTTCTTTCTGGGGTTTTACGTGCCAAAACCAGTTCTGATTATGGGGCACGCCGTAGTGGAGGGCTCCGGATTAATTTTCACCACCTGGGGTTCTTTAACGTGCGCTACAACGCAAGCACATGGGCGTTTTGTATTTCGCCTCCATCGAAATGCGGACGCCGCAAAACACTTGCCCGCAAAGTCATTCAATAAGCTGCTTATTAGCAGAATGACGATAATTTTTGACGACACTATAAGGAAAGGACAATAATAACATAGGTAATTCAGAGAATTTGAGCACGCATAGAAACAAACAAACAAACAAACAAACAAACAAACAACAAACAAACAAACAACAAACAAACAAACAAACAAACAAACAAACAAACAAACAAACAAGCAAGCAAAAAAGCAAGCAAACAAACAAACAAACAAACAAACAAACAAGTATAAGAGGATAGAATGCATGTCTCTGCCCTGTGTGTTGCTTCTTTTACGCCCGCTCGGTGAACTCAACACAAGTGACCACCTTACGCACATTGTCACCCTCTGCAAATCACCGGGGCTACAGATCACCGCTTCTCCACTATCATCAGTAGCGTATACTCTATGGCACAACGAAATAACCCACCGTTAGGCAACTCGGAGCGGCCTCTCTATACTGGACATCTCTGGCGATATATTAACGTCTGCCTGCCGCCGGCAACCAGACAACGATGCAATGGGCAGAGGCCTTGTTCTTGTGCTTCTTGCGGTTTCTGCGGTGGTCTGCGCTCTGACCATCCGTGCTGGGGCGCAGAGATAAGTTTTCCTATGTGGGCGTCTCTGTGTGCGGCTCTTACAAGATTACCAGATGCGCCGTAGCGCGCCTGCTGTCCATTTACCCGCTCATAGGTTGGGTTGTTTATCATCTACATCTTCGCTGCTTTGTCAGGACCCGCCGTGCTGGCGTATAGTGACTTCGGCGTTGCGCTGGTAAGCCCGAGGACGCGGGATCGAATCCCGGCCACGGCGGCGGCATTTCGCTGGGGCTAATGCGTAAACGTCCGTGCACCGTGCATTGGCTGCGCGTTAAAGAACCCTCAGGTGTTCAGAATTAGTCCCCCACTATGCGGCGTGCCTCATAACCATATCCTGTTTTTGGCACGTCAAACACAATTTCTTTTTCGTTGCTTTGCCAAGTAACGGTTAGAATAGAAGAAGCCGGAGTGCTATGCCTCACGTGATCCTGACAAGTTGTGAACGTTTAGGAAAAAAAATATTGCAATAGCATTTGTACGGACTCACGGCAACGCCGACGTCGTCGTCGTGTTGTCCCGGTATCGAGGGCGCACGCACGCGGCCCGCGCGTTCCGTGAATACTAGCCAAGATGTTCCAATCTGAAACTTCACAGTGGCGACACGTAATTTACGGAGCACACGCAAATGAAAACGGTACGTCGCGTCCAACACGGGAAGCCGCGGACGCCCGCGCCGGAAGTTCCGACCGGCACAACAAAGGGCAGCGGAGGCGACGGCTGGCGTGCATGGAATTTCTAAAGCGCCTCGTGAGAATTTGTCTCTCCGCGTCGCGAGCTTTTTGTAGTAGTCATGACGAGCTACGTGCAGCCAATACTAAATATGCGCATGCGAAATGGAACGTGAAGAGGCTGCAGTGAATAAGTAAATCGGAGTTTTCGATGCGCGGGCGTCTCGTTCCTCGTTTGTTCCTCTCCTCAGTCAGCGCCGCGCCACAGTTTCGAGGAGCTTTTATTTCAAGAATTGCTACATTTGATCAGCATGTTACAGGTGTCGTCGCACACACTGCCGCGGAGCGTTACAACTCCAGTGAGAGGACAATGCCAATCTGAAAGAACAAGCTACGCAATTTCCGCAGTTGGTTTATTGTAGAGTACACCCACGCAATTTTAAAGCGATAGCTTTAAGGGCCCCGTGACGCAGAAAGCACTGCGTCGCCGGATTGGACCGTCGTTGACAGTAAGCAAAAATTGTCTACCAATCGCAGCGCGGCGCGTTTCTACCAATCACAGAGCGGCGCAGCGCCGCGTGCGCCGCTAGGTTCCTTGGAGCACCACCAGATGGCACTCGCCTCCACGCATCCGCGGCAGCGGCGGCCATGCGGGGGCACGAAAAAAAAAGAAAAAGAACCAGAAAGCTCGATTTCATGCACAGCTTTCCCCGCAAGCGTTTCCCGGTAAATATTACGGTTGCATAAGCTGCAGTTGCCGGGAAACGTGAGAAGCAGTCTTTAATGCTATTGCGTTGTTCTCTCAAAGGCGAAGCTTAAGTGTCTCCCAATTTTTCTTTTTTATGTATAACGCGCGAGCGTCGACCGCATGGCGTGTCAGCAGCTTTGCAGCGGCGAAGGGTGGCGGGAGCGGCTACAGTATGCGCAGACCCGCAAGGTGATCTTTAATTCGAATGCATGACTGGACGTGCATTGTGCGGCGCGAACCACTTCAGGAGTGTCCCTCGCTACAAGGCCGCTACAAGGCCGCTGACACACCGTACGGTCGACGCTGGCGACATGATATTAAGAAATTGCAAGGGTGTAGATAAACAGTAAGACTGGTCAAACAAATGAAAAAGCTCAAGCAGAAGCTTGCATAATTATATACAGTCAGCGCCTCCTCTATTTTTTTCAGTGCCAGTGCAATCGATGTGCAATGCCAGTTGCCGCGATGTGACGCTGCCTAGAGGGTACGACGGCTTGCGTCACGCCTGCGTCTGAGCCACTGAGCGCTCACCGCTGCCATTCCGGAGGAGATGCGGTAGACGCTTCATGCGTCTGTAAGGATTAATTCCTCCGACTTCCGTCGTGAGGCGCCACCCAGAGGGTACTCTCTCCCACGACCGTAAAGCAGGCGCGAGCGCTAGCTGACGTGAGAGAGTAGGAAAGGGTAATCAGAGAGAGTGGTGAACCGTTGGATCGGCCGCATCTGGCTGGCATTGAAAAAATAGAGGAGGTGACAGTATAATAATTAGAGAGCCTACATGCAACGCGTTGCATGTAGGCTCCCTAATAATCACGTAAATACGAACGCCTTCTAAGCCCGCATTTAGACTCGAGAGACTTTCACACGTATATAAAGTGTTGAAGCCGTTGACCTTCCTTAATGTCTTACATGCATAGAAGACGGTTTTCTTTCTTTAACATCGGGACGCAATAATGCGACACACTTTTAAGGATGGTTCGAATGGACGTGTATTTGTGCTCACGCATGAAGCCGTTTTAAGGGAAATCTGCAACACCGTTCTCGGAATTAACAGTTTCTTGGCTTTCTCATAGCAGAAAAAAAAGTTGAAAAAGAAAAGGTGCGTATACGACAGACACAGCTGGCGATTTCCGTATGTATCTCTCACTTTCCCCGTTCTGGTTGCTTTTGTTACTGCAAACGCGTTCGTATAGACAGATTCATCCTGCGACGTCATTAATATTACGACGTTAGGCCCGTATTTACAAACAGGTCTTACGTTAGTCAAGGTCGTAAGAAGAAATACCAGCCAAGAGTGACAGCTAGCGAACATATTATTACTGAAGTCAGCTGACCAGTAAGACGCAAGAACAAAAAGCTTTGTTAATTCGGCCCTAGTTGTGTACCAATGATTATTTTCTTCGTTTATTCGTTTATGCGTGCGCCGAGCAAGGCCACAAACACTGAAATGTTAAGTTTTCGTTATTTTAAGAAGCAGCGAAATTGGTTCTCAATATTTACGTAGATGCCACCGGATGCCCCTTAAATCTATGACGTAGCGAGAAAATGGAGCAGTGCCATCCCTGTAAGAGTGACGTATTCGCAATACCCGAGGCGTAACATACCACTCCAGCTCAGCCTAATCTTTGTCTTCAATGCCCATTTAATAAATCACACAATGGAGAGTTTTATATTAGGGGACGCAAGCGGCTTGCGTACTTGCGTCCCCTATTATAAAACTCTGTAATGTACGCGACGAACAAAAGAGAGCGAAGGAAGAAAACAGAGCTACGCTACTTTACTGCTTATTTCTTCAGTTCACATGCTCTGTCGCTAAAGTAACTCTCATCATTAGCGGGCTGGCAACAAACTGCCCAAAAACAAACTCGATCCAGATAGAAGGAGAGTGGGTTCCGAAAGCTGGTGGAAGTGGACGCCGAATTTGATTGCTCCCACGAGACCCCAGGAGGAGCCTCACAGTTGTGTTCGGTGCGCTAATGGATTCCGCGTGACATACGAGTTCAGCGTTACGCTAAGTGTTACCCGTTTCCTTGTCTCTTCTCGTGCGACTTTCTTTTCGTGCTCTTACTGGCAAGCCACACATGCGACACCAAAGCAGGACACCCAGTTTTGTTTACGCCCTTAAGGGAAAGTATGAGGAAAGAAGAGAAAGCTTTGAATAGCCGTTTTCAATTCTCTTTGTAAAGCCTGCTAAAGAACAGCCGGCTTCTCTAAGGCTTTCTTACTACCGCTATATCTCTTCCGAAGCGTTATCTCGTTTCTAAACCATTAAGCCAACGACAAACAGTGTTTCTACGCAGTGTCGCACTTCGCGACAGCGCCTCCTGTTGGTGCTATTTAGCGACTAAGTATAGCGTCAGAAACACTGCGGTATACCGCAGCCGTGGTTTGTACACAAAGAGGCTTCCTTTCACTGACTCGCATTTTACGGAACCCATTAGCGGCGATTCTGCGAAGCGAGTTGAAGGGTATAAAAAATCACCTAATGTTGCCCTTCTATGCAAATGAAGCGAGTCGTGCGCTTCGAGTCGCGACTTCTTTAACGACGAGTGATCGCTGCAGTACAGCGAACTCCGGAACTCATTTGTTTACCGGGACGTCGTTAAAGGGAACATGACCGACCGACAGGACGGTATGCCGCAGCGGCTATAAGGCTTGCTGGGAGACACGTGATGAATTTCTTTTGCTACAAGGTTAAGATAGTTCTAAAACCGTGTTAAGGAATGTGACGCTCATTGATATCATTGGCAGCAAGTATTCAGCAGATGTTCGACGAAACTATGATTAGTCAACAAACATTATATGAAAGGCACCTAGACAATGAGCAGAGAACCTTTGCGGTGATAGTCCGTCGAGAGTGAAACGCGTCACACAAAGGGAGTTGAAAGGTAATCTGCTCCTACAGGTCACTTTTGTAACCCTTGAAGTAACGCTTGAAGAGTTTAGTGTAGGTTTAAACACAACGCATCGTCAGGACGAATGCTGTTAAAATTGCATTAAGGTCTCTACAGCACGTCTAGGTACCACAGGGTTGGTGAAATATTTTAAGCGCAGCAATACCTAACAAGATATATCAGCACGTGGTAGAACGACAGCCAACCTCTGGATCACGTAGCATTTGAGTCATAGTTCTCCACCTAGTACAAAGCCTAAGCGTGGGCAAGTCATCCGCAGACCGTTTGTCTTCTTGTTTCTCAGTAACCGGCCTGTTGCAGTAGGTGACAATATTGCTACATGCATATTGCGCCTTTCCTTTAGACGATGCGCACAAGCGCCCCGACGAAGAAGACGGACTGCTCCTTGGTCTTGAGCTGTTGGCTCAACCGCCCAGCGCTGCAGTTGTTTTTATAGATATACCTTGTAAATATTCTTCATTACAATATCTATGACCCTATAGTCCCTAAGCAGAAAGAAAGCACGTCTATTTACGGCTAGATCAAATATAAAAAGAACATTCATCCACGGGTTATTCCATCTACAGTCCTCCTTTGAAGTTCAACTCCTCATTTCTGTTGAATAAAAGAAGCTATTACCAAGCCTTCAAATCACTCGATATGAAAGGCTTAAGTAAAATCGTAAAATTCAAGAAGCATTTGGTCTTGCTCACTTTGCATTCACAGCAGACCTCTACTAACATAGCCAGATATGTCCTGCGGCTTTGAACTACAGAAAGTTGAGCTAGTTGGTATGAATTTATCGTGAAAGAAGGCAAGGCGTGCAGACACGTAGACAAGAGAAGAGAACCAGACAACACAAACGCCTACACTAAACTCTTTAGGAGTTACTTCAAGGGTTACAAAAGTGACCTGCAGCAGCAGATTACATTTTAGCTCGATCCCTTTGTGTGACGTGTCTGCACGTCGTTCCCTTCTTTCACGTTGTCTTGCGATCTGGGTCGCCAGACGCTTAGAGGGACACACGGCGCGCCCATATCGTTTAGGAAGAAACAGCGAAAACATCAGCAGCTGCAGCCAACAGATGGCGCTAGAGCCTACGAGCACGAAAAAACCAGAAGAAGCATTGAGATCATGATAGGCACTGAGTGGAAGCCTCACATTGCGGACAGGCTCATTTATTTCGTGGTCGCGGAAGCGGCAGCAGATGACAGCGACCCTGTTAGAGGCACAATGTGTCACTTGTGACGTCGCCCGTGCGAAGAGAAGCCGCGGTCCGGGGCTTAGCCCTCTGGTTAGGTTATCGACTGGTTAATGTGCTCCACCATATGCTACATGCTTTCGCTACTATAGTATACTATGATACGGATAGCACGACAGCCGATGCACGCGGTGGAGCTAATAATATCGAATGAGACTAGTGGATGTGTGCGTGTCATGGATGTGTGAGTGGACAGTAGAAGGGGTTCGCTTCTACAAATGTATAAACTTGCATTGTGTCCGTTGGTCTTACATCTTCTATCACTGAGTTTATGTAGTCTTCTAATAACACGGAGCCACATTGAAAAATAGTTCATATACGCTTCAGCGCTTCTTCACTGCTCTTGTTAAACTGACTGATTATAAAAGCGAGCTCAACCGGACAGTGACGAACAGTTCTGAAAAAAAAAAATTGCGAAGTTTCTTTTTTTTTTCTTTTTGTTCTCGAAGCCAGCAGGAGGGTGCGACGACTCCGATCACAGTTTCCAGCGTATACAATGGCACGTACTCGACAATCTTTATTGGCGGGCTGTTGAGCCTCGCAATATTTTGCATGACGCGTCAGGATGTGCAGCTCGAGAGGTTTCGAAGGGAGCGCCTAAAGTTAACTTACATCCGGGGCACTGACGTACGTAAGACATCCGACGTTTGGTTTCTCTCCATATGATTAAAGTATTTTTTTTTATTAAACACGCGATGTTGAGATCTTGGCGGCGTTAAGGGGCGCAGGCATCACATGTCACAGAATAAAAAAGGACAGAAACGCAATTTTGCTCTGAAATATAGTGCGACGTTATTGATTACATCTCAGGTCTCCCGTCGCCTAAGCTTAGTCGCTATGGCGTTGCGCTGCTGAGTTCGATGGTCGCGGGTTCAATCCCGGCTGGTGTTGCGGCATTTACGTGGGGGGCGGAATGTAAAATCGCTCGTGTACTTAGATTTAGGTACACGTTAAATAATCATAGGTGTTCAAAATTTTTCCTGAGTCAACCGCTATGGCATGCCTGATGATTACATCGTGGCTTTGGCGCGTTAAACCTCATAACTAGCTTAGATTGCAGGTTTGATGTACTGGGGAGCAAACCGCAACAATGGACTACAGCGAAGTTTGGTAAATCAACTAAGCAATCGAATCATTGCGCAGAAAAGATGGATAAATGGCTGCAGGTGGCCGTACATAGGCCTTTGCATATTGACATATTGCATATCGCAAATTGTCGAAGGCCTGTTGCATAGGCTTTTGCATAGTTCCTGTCACTTTTGCACGCCGACAAGAACTTGAAACAGTTAGGTGCAGCCGAAAAGCTTCAGTATGAAGGGCAGGGACTGAACACTGAGGCCTGAGCTGTTTATAAATATACTGTCGCATTAGAGGAGTCTGGGTCTGCATAATAATAATAATAATAATAATAATAATAATAATAATAATAATAATAATAATAATAATAATAATAATAATAATAATAATAATAATAATAATAATAATAATAATAATAATAATAATAATAATTTCAATAAATAAATCTTTTATTTATCGTGCCCAGGAACAACCATGAGGTGTAAGTGCTGGAGCACGTATACATAGAAAAAGAACACAGCAGGGGAATATCAGTAAAAAAAATCAATAAAAAACAATCTTGAAAAGAATAGTGTACGTACGTGTAGCCCAGGCGCAAAATGCATACATAAGAAAAAGGAGCAGAAGGGAAGTTGAATAATTTGTAAAACTAAGAGACAACAACGCAAAGCTCAGAAGAGAATAATGATAGCGAGTTGTGAAAAATATCAAGGTCATGGAAGTGGGCGTTGTAAAGACTAGGTATTCTGTGGACGGTTGGGTGTTGATGGTGACAGGCAGCAACATGGAAAGGTCTGTGTACTCTGGTGATCTTAGCGGAATACGAAACATGATACTACTGCGGAGTTCGGGGCACATGAGGAAACCGTGAACAAGTTTGAAAGGAAATAAACAGCTCAACTTTTACGCAGACAGTAGGCAAAGCAGACACACTCAGCGCTTGCGTGTGTCTTCTTGGCCTACAATCTGCGTAAAAGTTGCGCTGTTTATTTCCATCAGTATATGTACCAACTCGCCTAAATATCTGCTCTCACAAATACTACAAAAGCTTCTGCAACGTGGAAGGAGCATCAGAGCACGAAGCGACGCTGCGGGCCCGTAAAAACCATGACACGCACTTCACGTTTAATCGACTAAGTTGGGCGAGGTGACGTCTCGCCCTGGATGATGGATTCAGTGCGTCTATATTAGGGAGACAGGGACAAAGATGGAATGACGCGCGGCGCCACTTCTTCCCCGTCTCTCACGGGAGCTGCCGGGCCCTCCGAGCGCGTAATGAGTAGATGAACGACACCCACGACAAGCCTGCCTCGACGGCACCTTCAAAGGAAGCGACGTCGCGACTCACGCGTCAAGCGAATCGCCAGTTATCTATAGAATTAAGGCGCCCCTTTGTTCCTAGCAAGGAGCGGGCAAACCTGTTGCAACGGTGTTATAAGGCTGATTTTTATAGATACGTTGAAGGGTGACTTGTGAGACATCGCAGCCATTCGTCATCATCCTCGTCATCCTCAATAATTTATAAGTTTTAATTATTTAGCGGCTCAGTAAAGGAAATGCAACAAGGATCTCACTTGTGAGGGGTGCCTGCCATAGATCGGCAATCGGCGAGGCGAGATCGGACAAGCTTCTCGCTTTCCGAACGTTCACTTTTCCTTCTACGTCACTGAGTAGGCGGTGTTCAATTGGCGCTCCTGCTTCGTCGCGCTAACGGCCTCTGACGAAATCGCTGCTCCGCCGAATCACGAGAGCGCAAGCGAACCTTCGGAATGCGAGATGCTTGCGCGATTTTCAAAGATGTAAGCTTTGGTAAGCTTTGCTAATCCAGACCAGTATTGTCACTGTAGGCACTTCTGCATGAACCATATAAATTACACGATGTGTACGGTTGTATACGATGAATACAGTGTGTGTATAAACAGATAAAAAGCAACTTCAGCGCGGGCACGATCGCTCTCGGTACGAGCAACAACGTGCCGCGCCCTTGCGCGTTGTAGCTCATACTGAGCGCGATAGTACACTGCCTCTGCATATGCAGCAGCCTTACTATGCAAAACTGGAAAAGCTGTCACAAAGTGCGCGAGCTGCTATCCTGAAAGGCATCACTTTTTTTCATCACAACTCCCCTCTGTAATGCTTCGGCCGTGAGCACACTATAAGTGTTACAATATGAAATGAGATTTTCTTTAAGAAGGCGGTGCCACAATGCAGATATACCGTATTTTCCAGTCTATAAGTCGCACCCCCTCAAAGTTTTTCCGAAAAAAAAAAAAAATACAACAACGTATATAAGTCGCATCGGTGTATAAGACGCACCTATTCGGTAAGCGATTAAAAAAAATACCGCGACGTTTCACTTCGTGAACGTCAGTCACACGCAAGCGTATGGGTGCCATTCCTGTAATTGCAATGCCAATGATACGGACAGTCCAGGCGCATTTCTGCCGTCGTGGTCGTCGCGATATTGCCTATTAAGTCCAAGTGCATAACATCGTCCCCGCGCGCCATGTTCTGTATGTGCGAGTGAAAGCGTGCGACGGTGAGCCGAATCGCGCACAAGAGAGGAAAGCGGGAAGGCACCGCGGGACGGAGGGGTGGCGGCTTGTACCCATGGTTGCAACTGCGTAGTTTGCGCAGCGGCGCGCGCCGTATCTTGAATGCGACGACTTCGGGGTCGGTCGACTCGCGGTCGGCCTGCCGACGCTTGCGTTGCTGCTCCGTCCTTGTCGCACGGCGCTCGGCAAGTCGATCACGAGAAGAACCCGGTACCTCCACCGCGCGCAAACCCGTAGCAACTATATACCAGATGAGGTCAACCTAGCGCGCATTGCGTCGCCATAGCATCCAATCCGATTTTGACGGCTATTTTCCCGAAAAAAACGAAAAAGAACGTATATAAGTCGCACCGTTTTATAAAACGCACCGATGAAAACTTCAGAAAAACAAACCGCGACTTATACACCGGAAAATACGGGGAGTTAAAAAACAAAAAGAAGAAAGCATGACAGCTGCCCGCTACATACATCCGGCTCCGAGAAACAGAAGTTCCTAGCCGGACTGGTTACAAGTGTTCGGTCATGTGCTCCATCATTTTCCTCATCCTTCGTCCGACAGCCAAAAGCCGTATATAAGCCGAATACACACTCTTGTACAAACATGGTATCTCAAGCAGTAAGGCGACCATCCGCTGAAGGAATCGCAGTGAATTAAACTTTACATATCCAGTCGCAATGAATTTCATGGAAAGACAAGGCACAAATGGAAGCTATTAAAAACTCTTGCAGCACTAACTGAGAACGCTGCAGCAGGTATGTCTGCTTCCTATAACAGTGTATATGTGACAATGTACACCATTATAGTTGAACTACCACACGCATGCACGCAGGCACAGAGAGAGAGAGAGAGAGAAAGAGACAGAAAGAAAGACTGACATACAAACAGACAGAGAGAGAGGTTAGGACAACATCGCCTGTTTCCTGAGATTGCACAAGTTCTCTGTCCGACTTCTCTCGAGACCATTACTTCCGCATGGTCGAAAGCGACCAAGAAAACAAAAATACCGCCGAAAATGCATTAGCTTTCACTCTCTTTTCCCTCGCGTGCAGGTCTACAGCGCTGCCAGCCACTCGATATCCATCACGCGGTAACCTGCCCACTCCGGAAATTCGCTGAGTTCCTCCGTGATCCAATTTCGGTATAGGATACTCTTCAAAGACAGTTAGTGTACGACCCGAGAATGTACTCGCGCTCAGCTCGCGTATTACGAGGCGACTCCTTTCCTCCGCAGATAGCTTCCCCCACTTTCGATTTATCCATCAAGGGATTCGTGTATAGACGGTGCCTTCGAGAATGTAGCACTAGGGTTAAGTCTTTCGGCGTGTTAGCGGGAGAACGATTATTAGGTTAAGCTGTAACAGTAAATTACAAGCCAGCACAAGCAAAGCGGCTACTCTTTCATGAGATGAGATTTTCTACGCCACAAAAGACGCCGAAATGAAAGACACTTGGCGGGTCCGCAGTTAAGTTCTCGCAATAGCTCGCCGCATAGTGTCTATACTCCGGCGCCATTTTATGCATTGAAGCTCGAAAGTAACTGGAACGCCAGTGCGTTTCTCCGCAAAGTTCGGTAATTAATATCTCGAAACTGGTGTCATCCTGAGAATTCGTTCCCAGTGGATCCGCCTTGCGAACTCCAAGGCTATAACTTGAAAATTTCAATATCAACCATAAGGTAATTACTTAAAAACTTAATTAGTGAATTTTTGGTAATTAGTTGATTATGCAGTTCACTTTTTTGTGCAAGTAATGTCCGCCTTTTCGAGTAGACCAGCTCATGAACTTGAATTGCGATATCTGCACCCCAGCCAACCTCTAAAATGTTTTGAATCTCTTCTCTCAAATACCCAGTATATATAGTATATAAGTACCCCAACTAGAGCTCGAAGAGCAAGTAATTTGTGAATTTGTGTATGTACCACAAAAATTGCACGACGTACGTTGCGCCGGAGTTTGCACTGGTATATAGCGTTACGTGTGCGTGTGCCGTGATATTCTCAGTGTTCGTAAAAATTAATGCGGCCACCTTATGCCTGAAAGGAGCGCATTCCACGCCGCGCAGTGTGAACTTGGCAATTCTTGTACCTTGAAGAGAATAGAGAAAGACTGAACGTTTTAAGCTTTAAAGCTCTGTAACGCAGAAATCGCAGTGAAAGCTCCTCCTATAAACAAACCTGCTACTGCTGTAGCACCGCGAATTTAAAATACTGAATTTTGGCAGGAACCTTACTTTCGTATTGTAGTCACAGTACGGAAGCTGAGATTTTACCCTAAAAAAAAACTTCATAACAATATTTGATTTGCCGCTTATTCAAGTAACCAAGAAACAATCACGATTCCATTCACCTGGATCATATTCAGGAGACATAGTACAACAAGCGTCTGTGTAGAAGAATAAATTTTTAATAGTAAATTAAACTGGTTCCAAGCGCGTTCCACAAGGTTTGCAGCGATATGGAGCCCTCTCGCAATTGGAGCAAAAGAAAGCCTGTTCGAGCAGAACGCTCGGCTGCTCCGAGAGCAATTGGAGAAGGCTAGCGATGGGGATATTTTTCGGACCTCGATCACACTCCTAGCTTGAATGTGGCAGTACCTGAAGTAGACAGGTCTTGGCGACCGTGTGGAGACTCGGTGCGAGCCTTCAAATGCACGCGCAACTCTGCTCTCTCCGTCTCCTCTCTATCTCTCTTTTCATCCCTATACCCTTTTCCCCCAGTGCAGGGTAGCAATCCGGACGTACGTCTGGTTAAACTCCCTGCCTTTACGTTTTTTTTTCTATTTCTCTCTCTCTCTCTCTTTCTTTCGCCTCCGAAAACACAAAGCTAAGGAGTGGCACTCTGAATGAACGAGACGAATGTGTCCCGAGCACTTGATCGCGACCAACCCAATGAAAACTACACCGGAAGAGCGTTCTAGAGCACTCCAAAGCGATCACACGAATGTGCAGAATGTCCGACAAACCTGCACAAGAAAGGCAAAGGTGAATTGGACAGAAATTCATTTTACTCATTCGGAGAAGACATCTACGGGAGGCATCCCGTACTTTTCTACGTGAAAGCCGCATTAAATCGGGAGATTGAATCCTTCAACCAAATTACTAAGGCAGGGGTTTGTGCGTTTTCAGTGAGCTTGTGCATCGCCCCAGCAGTACATAATATCACACCACTTTTTCCAAGACACTTCCTGAGCTTGAGTATACATCCGGCGCCTTTCTCTGAGTGTCTTCCTGCAGAAAATTAAATAAATAATTAGTCCCAACGATGTTAGGACTTACACCCACGGAAAGGGAATCAACGCATTTGTAAAAACCAGCGAGAAGGCGCTGCTAACAAAAATCTAAAGTAAGAAAGCTCACTAACGGTGAAAAAAGAAAAAGAAGAAGAAGAAGAAAACCGAGTCGTAGCTCGTTCTTTTGCGTTGCTAACTTTACTTTTTTAAAACATGCTTCTAACACCAGTGTCTGCTGCGGATACCTGCAATCTGCTCCAAAGCGCAGATTGCACAGCGGATTTATCGCAATGACTTACTCCCCCAAACGGGAATGCTCGGTTTGCAGCAAGAAGTTTCTGAGAAAAAGTCCTCACTTCCTGGCACTTTCCGTTTTTTTCTGTTGAAGCGACCTGTATATAATCTGAAAGCTTCGTAGCCTTTAGGCGTCCTATACACTCTCCGAGCAGAGAGGCTCTTCGTCTCGAGCAAAACAGTTTTCCAAGAAAGTAAGACGTATATTGCCCAAGCTACTTGCGGCGACTTCAATTTTTCCTTTCGATGCCGAAGTGATCTCTCCACCGTGTTATCGCGAAAGTCCACATGAAAAGCAAAGGCTAAATGACACGGAGCTAGGACCACGACAAAGTGCGTTGGGCGCGGAGGCAGTGTAATGGATTTTTTTTTCTACCGTTCGGCGCGAATCGAAGATATATGGCGGCCGTTTCCAGACAATATTCGTAGTTTTATTTCAATCGTCATCCAATAATTGCCATCTCTTACTGAAAATAAGACCTCAAGAATTCAAATAACGAGGACGGATCTCCTGGACACTTCACTAGAAAGACGGTGCTGCTAGAAAAGGGAAAAAAAAGAAACACCGCTACAGGTTTAGTGGCTTGTATGTGCGGCAGCATGGCAACGAGTTCACTCTCGCAATTCAATCTCAGCGCACGTCAGATTTTTTGGCACAGAACATGTTGAATAGTTTCCTTGAGGCTCGTGAAAGGCAAAATTGACATCCATCCGTGTGTAGGACGCAGCGACAAAGGCAACCCACATGGGTTTCCTTTGTAGCTTCCTGATACATCCTCCTCCTTTTCGGAATTCCGCAGAACTGAATTGCCAGTTTCCTTGAGGTGTTCCCCACCTCCCTCTGTTTTATTTTAGGAAGCTTGTTTCCTTTCCCCGAATATTCTTTCTGTGTTTCGTTTCCCCGATTGCTTTTTCCCCCCAGTGTAGGGTAGCAAACCAGAAGCACCTCTTCCAGTTAACCTCACCGCCTATCCCATCTCTCTCTCTCTCTTTCTACCTCTTGGCACAGAACAATAAGAACACAGACTGACAGTTCTCATTTTAGTAACTGCGATGTTCTGTGTAGCAAACGAAGAATGTAATATTCCCAGTTTCTCACTAACACGTCATGTGAGCCTGCCATGCCTGCCGTATAGTGCTCTATAGACGGGGCTATAAGCAGCGTTGTGTAGTTTATTACGGCTATATTGCACGCTAAGCCGCGTTATAAGGAGCCGATCAGAGATAACCCACGCACAATTTTGCGCGCATATATGCTGAACGTACGAATGAAAGGCAGCGGTTGATGCGGCCTTCCGCTTCTCGTTTTAATGGTGCAATAACCGTCGTTGCAATTTCAAAAGGATCCTCTGGCTTAAACTGGGATCGGCTCGAATAAAAATGCCCGTGCCTAATGGGCGTCGCGGCCTCGTCTAATGGCCTGCCGATTGCGACGCAGGATGGAGCCAAATTGCTTCCGACAATCCGGGAATTCTCAAAGCCCTCCATCTTCGTTTCGTAAGTGGCCGGCACGCGTGGTTTGTGGGCCCGCTCTGCAACTATGGCGGGCATTCGTTATGTCTGCGAGAGCCCGCTGCTATTCACAGCTCAAGTTCAGCGGAGGAAGAAAATGAAGGACGAGGAGTCAAGGTAAAGGCGAAAAAGGTGTGTGTATATAAAAGATCCCTTAACGGGCCATGGTGTGTTAAAAAAAAGGACGGGATGTCGGACGGGATCCCGCCCGCCAAAGCCAAAGTTCAACCATCACAGAAGCATTGGTGGAAGTCTCCGGATTAATTCGGACCGCCATATATAAATCTATAAGCTTCACCGAAAGGCTTCGGCGCCGTAGCAGACATAGTACAAAAACTGCCTGTACGTTAGCCTAAATCGCGAATTAGAGTCGCTAATATTATTACGGGAAAGAAAATGATTTCGTTAACGAGCCATTCTGTTGCGCCCGCTTTTTGTATAATGTTTCGCAAGCGCACAAGAAATTCTAAAAAAAAAATGTACTAAAAGCCACTTATATGTTTTGTTTTCGTTCCTTTTTGTGGCATATTAAATAGTACCGTTTGTTAAACGCTCGCCAGCTTTTTTACAGCGGCCACACCACGTATTGGTATTTACTTCAGCAATTTGTATTTCAATAAATTATGCACGTGAACGGCTGGTAGCTACTGCAAACAAGATATATATATTTTTTCTTTACGTCGTCCCACACAGAACGAAGACCGCGTTACACTTTGTAAATTATTACATATCCACTTAAATCATTTGCGGTCCACAGTAAAACTATTTACACCATTAATGGTGTTTTCTGTTTAGAACTCCCACCCTTACAGCATCACGGGTGTAAGGCTGTGTGTTATAGTCTGATTTTCCCTTTAAGGACTTTTAAGGGTGTAAATCAATTTAGACTGTATTTGTAGAAATCGCAATGCATAACTGCACAATGAAAGCAGTCGTTCTCTACAAAAGTGAAGAGAGGAATAACCTGTGTCTATCTCTCAAGGCACTGTCAGACAGCGATTAGACGTCAAGTGATTTCAACTGCCCCTATTACAGCCTCCGCCTTGCTTGTTCTCAACGGCTTCAACGGGGCTCTTGAGTTTACTCCTCATCTTTCCCTGCGTCATCGCCTGCTGCGTTTAACTGCGGCAATGTAAACTCACAATATGTTGTACGTAAAACAAAATAAAAACATCACGCAATTTAGTAAAATTTGGACGCGCCAAGTTCTTAGGTACAGGGTGAGGTAACATTGTACACATTTATGAATAGGCGATCAGTGTCGTTTCGTAGCGCCCCCGAAGGAAAATCGCACTCCTAAAGATGGTTTCTCGGGTCTATAACTCACCCCTTACATGCAGAGAAAAGGGTGTTTAGGCAAACTAAAACACCCATTTGAAAGGGTAATTTCTTGTATTTGCATACTTTCTTTAAATGCGTGATTTGCCGTAATGCACAATATGTTTTACTAAAATACGATTTTAAAGATACAATTGTAAGACCTAAGGTGTTCACTAGTCAGACCACTAATGACTCATCACCGTAGGTCTTATAATCGTATCTTGCACTTTGTCTTTTTCATCATTTTTCCCCTTTAAACAAACATTAGTTAGGACACACGGTATAGTTTTGCATGCACTGTCAAAACTTCAAGTTGCGCGCGAGATAATTTCACTCATAGAAAAAATTACAGTTCACTTGTCGCCATGTCGGTTGCCGCATATTAGCGTATTCGTGCGATGGAGAAGCACGTTAGGTTCAGATAAAAGAAAGAAATAGAAAAGCGACCGCTTCTAAAGATCTGCGCCGAATGGATATAAACTGCGAGTGCCGAGATACACGGCGAACCTAATTACAGGAGGCTTGTGAGTCCTTCCAAAATCAAAACTCAGCTTTCACTGAAGCTGTTTGTTTCCAGCAGTTGCAACAAGATTATTGGCCTGTAATTAAATCACATAGTTGCAAAAGTGGGCCGTATATGAGTGTACTGTTTGAAACCGTGCCCAAACATAATGCTTTCCAGCACTTGTTAAGGAATTTCCACTTTTTCATACACACATATAAGTTATTTCGCCGGTTCTTGCTAATTTCGACAATTTATTTTTAACGCTTTGTGAAATGAAGAGATTTGTAAACAGCAAAGTTAAACCTTCACGGCTGCTTGTTTTAACGCTAGAAAACAACGTGGCATCAGCTTACCTGGCAGCGTTGGCCAACGCAACCATATCAAATCAAATCAAATCAAATCAAATTTATTTCACATCCAATACATGATGTAGGCGGCACAGACAAAAAGCCAAAATCAATTCGGCTTGACAGGGGTCTGCGCCCCTTTCAAAAGGGGCGCACACAGTGGCGTGGATATCGTGCGATAAGCCGGCAGCGCGTGGTATTTTTTATTTATTTATTTATTCAGGTGCCGAGACATAAGAAGGTGGGTTACGTCCCACCCAGCTATCCTGAAATGCCAAGTTCGTTTCTGAAGCAACGATAAAAAAGGAAAAGGAAAAAAGAAAATGTCAAGAAGCATCATCACCAATCTATTTAGGTTCATTGCAAGACAAATGTCGATGAAATAGGCAACTGGATCTGACGGATACTTGGACAAGCAGGCAGACAGACGTTCGGTGAGCACACCCCAGGCTACATGGTATACTGATGCTTTATAGACCATCCTCAGATCGCATTTCCACTCCACAGAGGAGTATATATTGCTGCTAAGCATAGCTATAGGTTCCTGCAGTCGTAGTTGTCATTAGACAGCAACATAACTCAACTGTACCATTACCACCCGCCGTTGGCGGTTGTTTAAAGATAGAAGAGGCACCTTCTGAAAGGAATAAGCACCACTCGTCATGGTTTTTCACCGCTTACGACCCGACTCCCGCCGTATCAGCTGCTGCTTGTGATCCAAACAAACAGACGCTTCATCCCCACCCCTCGCTCTTGGGTTCTAACTCTCATCTTGGAAGCCTGTGTTAGGTCATTTCGCGTTTCGATTCAGTGCCGGCCAACGCGCGTGCAGCGAAGCGTATAGTTCGCCTGGGACACTCGACGAACACCTTTCTACCGACGCGAAGCGAAGGACGTCGAGGAAGTCCGGGCAGGCAAACAACGTTAAAAACACAACATATGAGTGGAAAAAAATGGGCAAGCGCTGTTGCAAAGATGCCATAAGATCATTCTGTTGCTAGTGGGTGCTTGTCTTTGTCGTTATTATTTTGATTATTCGTTCCTTCTCCGAGCGGTTTTTCCTGTCTGCTGAGTGCGTTTCGCCCGACAGGGGGTTTTATATTGCCGGATACACCCGGGAGCCGCTATACGCCCAGTCACGCTGTGGAACGTAGCGAGGGTTAGGAGCAGGATTAATCACCCGTGGAAGTGCTCAGAAACGAGGAACGAGGTCTTTTCGCACCGGCTCGATATTGTCAGAGGTGTGTCTCATAATAGCCGTCCTGTGTCTACGAGTCGGATCCGGAGTCCGCTCATGGGCCCCTGTACGCTTGGCCTGCAAGATCCGAAGGAGAGAGCTACGCGCGTAGGCTTCTGTAACCGTTGGCTTTGAGAGAAACCAATAAAGACTGCTTCGACGATGCCCTCGTATAGACAGCGTCTCGAAGCAACTATGCGCTGACTTGCTTCCTTTCTTTATTCTTTCCTCTTTTTGGCACACAACACGCGTTCTCACTGCAAGACGCTGCCAAGACATATTCCTTCTTGCAATTTCTTTTTGTCGTTTTGTAGCGATAGCTACATTACGCCGACCCGCCGTGGTTGCTCAGTGGCTATGGTGTTGGGCTGCTGAGCACGAGATCGCGGGATCGAATCCCGGCTACGGCGGCCGCATTTCGATGGGGGCGAAATGCGAAAACACCCATGTACTTAGATTGAGGTGCACGTTAAAGAACCCCAGGTGGGCCAAATTTCCGGAGTCCCCGGAAATTTGGCTTTGCGTCGGCGCCCGGCACCGCGGCTTCTGCCGTGGCACCGGGGCACAAACAGATCCGAGGCGCCGCCGTGGTTCACGTTCTCCCGTGCGCCGGCTCTATAGTCCGATGGCCCAGCTGCCCTGGAAATGAATTGCATCACCATGATCTGAGCCGTTGCCTAGCAACCGCCGCTCGCCGCGCCATCTGGCATCGTCTGGAGTTACCACGGCGCGGCGACGTGCCGCCGCCGCCGCAGTTGTGTTGCAAGCGTTCGCCGCTTGCACCTGGCATGACGTCAGAGGAGGAGCCGGCGACACCGCGTTGCAACAGTGGAGGAGCCGGCGTTGCATCATATATATAGCAGGGGCGGCTCAGTGGGATTCGTCGGCAGATATGGAAAGGGATTCGGAGAGACTGAAAGAAGCCAGGCTTCGTCGTCGGAACGTTACCAAGAGGAGGCAGCGAGCCGAGGAGACGGAGGAAGAACTAGTCGCACGCCTCGAGAAGCGTCGTAAGTACGAAGTGGCCAGGCGAGTGGATTCAGATGAGGATAGCACCCGAAACGTGTTCAAGTCACTGGACGACAACCCCTTATCCTCCCGCCTCACCGACCATTGGGCCGTCTTTGTGGCAATTGAGAAACAACAAGATGTAGACTTTCAAAATAAATGCGTTAGACTTTAAAAATGTCTAGTCTTTAATGTAACCATAACTTAACGAGAGGTAACAACCGAACCTAAGCACTCAGACGTACGAAGCTAAACGATAAAGATGTAACCGTCGAGAGAACCAAGCTAAACAATAACATTAACCGTACCTTTCGCTACGCACACCCAGGCATAACTGAGTTAAGCCACAGCCAATTTTTTCCGAAACTGTCCATGCGGCACACCAGACGACCTATGCGCCACTGCTCGCACTTATGGTGCCTGAAAACGTCATAAATAAACACAGAAACAGTGTAATATGGAAAGAAACCAACCCTACACGGTTTTTTTTTCCGCAGCATCTTGGGGAAATCAAACTAAAAGGAGCAGCAAATGATTGACTTCTCGATTTGAGTCCGGATGTCAACAAACTGCAGGAGAAACGATGGAAGCAACGTATATGCTTTTGCCGCACTCCGTAGATTAAATAGTGAAAGAGCGCTGGGACGGCGGCTTTTGAAAAAAAAAACAATACAAAACTAGAAGACCTTAAGAACCGTATTCTCTTGATTCCCTATTGGTGCATCATAGTTTCCCTAGAGCTAGAGCTAGAGCACGCTAGCTCAGGCCGACGTCTCTGACTTCTTTCAATAAAATCTTTCAATCTCTCTCTTTCTTAGTTTCCGCTTTCAGTCTTTCGTTCTCCTGCCAACCCGACTGCCGTGCAAATCGAATTCTCCAGAGTCGCCGGTGAGTGCGATTGGAAACATAGCGACATCCATCATGCTCTCTTGTGTCGAACTTAACTCCCTCAGGGACCACGAGAGTTAGCCTCAATCGATCGCACAATTGAGTTGCCCCTTTTCAAAGACAGAGAGAGAGATTGTAGATAGGAAAGGTCGCTATTTTCTGCAGTCCTTTAGGGAGCACGGCTCAGCGCCTTGGGGAAGCGGAGGAGGACATAAAGAGAAAAGGAGAGAGCACGTCGTTGCGGTCACAGGACCCATGGCTAACAGAAACTGCCTTGCCTCCGTGGAGAGAGAGAGAGAGAGAGACCGGAATTTAAGAAACTCCACTACCCTGCTACTATGCACCGTGGAGAAAGAGAAGGGTAGAGAAAGAGGGTTGTGAGGGGGTGACTATGTGGACAGAGGCCGCGAATAGTCTCTTGTCAGATGGAACTATTACAACAGCGGGTCGAGATCGGTATTGCACAATGATGCAGGTAATGCGTAGATGACTCTACAAATTGATTCATAGTCTGGCCAAGGTGTTCGTAGGATTTATTACAGCGTAAGCTGTTATGGGCTCATTCCAATAGCCGTTTTGGTTCGCGATGGTGTCCGCCGCGGCCACCTCCGCCGACGGCGTCCGGCAATCGTAACCGCTATCGCTGGAAATGCGAAAAAAAAATACCCGGTTCCCGTCAAGATCGAACTCGCTCCCGCTGCGTGGGAGCCAGATACTCTACCACTGAGCCACGCAAGCGCTTGCAATCGGGCACCGGAAAAATGCGCTTTTATAAACGGAGGCGATGACGATCCAAGCCTTTGTCTTTGATCCAAGACTTTGTCGCGAAGACCCTGGTGTGCGTGGTGCCGAAATTGGAGCTACTCTTGAGCCGCTGCACCAGCTGTGACTGTGCTGCGTGTACCGCGCTGGCCGGCCTGTGACTTTTTTGGTCCCTGCTTGATTGGCGAATTGGAACAAAGAGAATTGGAACAAAGAATATTCTACCGGTGCTAACATATGGGGTAGAAACTTGGAGGTTAACAAAGAAGCTCGAGAACAAGTTAAGGACCGCACAAAGAGTGATGGAACGAAAAATCTTAGGACTAACGTTAAGAGACAGGAAGAGAGCGGTGTGGATCAGAGAACAAAAGGGAATAGACGATATTCTAACGGACATTAAGAGAAAAAAATGGAGCTGGGCAGGCCATGTAATGCGTAGGATTGATAGCCGGTGGACCATTAGAGTTACAGAATGGATACCAAGAGAAGGGAAGTGCAGTCGAGGACTGCAGAAAACTAGGTGGGGTGATGAATTTAGGAAATTTGCAGACGCAAGTTGGAATCATCTTGCGCAAGACAGGGGTAATTGGAGATCACAGGGAGAGGCCTTCGTCCTGCAGCGGACATAAATATTGGCTGATGGTGATGATGATGATGATATTCAGTACAGTTGAGTTCAGTTTATTTTTCTCAAAGACCCCCAACTTTGGAGGTATTACATATAGTCGGTTATCTCAAGCGGGTGCCGCAGAACCCGATGACACAATGTCCCTACGCTTATTGCATGTTTCGTAGCTTCTTTGCACTTCGTTGAAATAAACTAATATCGCCGACATGTACGTTTGCGAGGAGTCGCAATACATATAAACATTCTCAAAGCAAATACATATTCACATTATTAGCGCTTGCAAAACTGAATCGAGCGGCAGATCCCGAGCTGGCCTTTTTTGTTAAGTCTTTGCGTTGCTAGGAAATTATATTCTGCATAAAAGCGCGCGCCAGCCGGTCCGCGAGAACAGATAAGGCTGATGAATGGCTGTGCACAGCTTCACATAACCTGTACAGGAAACACTAGGGAAGAAGACTCTCGATCCAATCTGGTTCATTCGGCCTTACGGGTTCCTTTATTTACCATATATACCTCTTGGACAAGCTCTGCATGCTTCTGAAATGTGTGAGCTTTCCTTTTACAAACTCCTTTATCACGAACTTCGAAACCTTAAGCACAAGAAAATGTATAAAATTGTTTAAATACGGATCTGCAACGGTGTTAAAGCGTGCTGCTTCCTTCGTCGTCTTTTGTTCTTATTTCTTGCTTTGTCAAACATTCGAAATGTTGCGATTGCCCTGACTATGAACGAGCTGCCATAATTAATTAAAGGAACGTTCCAGATGCAAAATATGCGCAATGTGTCTCACGTGAATGCATACGGATTTTGAACGAGAGCAACAGCGACGGCGATGTAAAACCGAGGAAGAGAGAGCTTCACTCTGTGCTGCGAATAAGTTCTTTTCTGTTTTCCCCCTTTTTTTCTTTGAAATAGAAAATATGGTGAAGCTAAATGACGCGTCGAGGACCAGACATGTCTCTGTGATATTACATTTTTGCACCGAACCTAAAAAAAAAGTTTTTCCACAATATTTATCAAACTCGTATTGTCACTCAATCACCACGATTCCGATAAGTTGCTGAGTTAGTTAAACCAGCCGTTTCTAGAAAAAAAAAGTAAGTTCCTGCATACAATAAAGGTAGGGTGCTTTCTTTTTTGAAGAAATTGAAGTTCCAAGTTGGCTTACAATTTGGAATGTAAAAGCCTGTGCACAACCTTTTTTTTTGTACATTGCAAGGTCCCAAATAATCAATTTTAGACCAACAAAGTATTATAGCTTAGGATTATTTAGCATCGTAAGTTGAACTACCATCAGAAAAAACGTGAAAGATACAATCAAAGTTCATGCGCTAGTGACTTCAGGAAGTTGCGAGGTATCCTCGACAATGACGGTGTACCTTAAAGTTGGCCTTTGTAAAACTTTGGTCAGAAAAGCCCCTTAGTTTAAAATACCCACTGTCGAACTTGAATTACATTTCGCATCGTTTCTCGTTCAAACGCCTTGGTACAGCTGCCGTCGTGGTGTACGAAACCCGAGCGAGCTTTTGAGAGATTTTTCATGGCACCCCGATACAAAAACTGCCGTGCCTGAGGGAGGACGCGATATCCCCAAGCACAGCTTCTCGTCGTTACGTCATTCCTCGCAGCTGCTTCACGACGTGACTACCCTGACAGGCAGGAAAAAAAAAAAAGCAATCCCCTCACGGGTTCCACCTCGCTATACCGTTGCAAAGCAAGTCAAAGTCAGGGTGGCATCGCGGCTGGAACAACTGCTTGGAGGGCCTAGCATCCAATACTGCTCACATGTATACGAGAGGCAACACAGAAGGAATAAAGGACATACGCAGAAATGCAACCGATTGTACGAATGTAAAAACGTTGCGGCGACCAATGGCAAGAACAAGTGCCATTGTGCCCATATGTGACCATGTAGCCCATGCACAAGAGGAGGTCGTGCGTTGGAACTTTTCACGGTCTTATTACTGTCTTTGCTTCGTGTATGACTGTAGGCCTTTATCGTAGTGGCTGAATTCCCAAATTTGCTTCTATTATATATATATATATATATATATATATATATATATATATATATGTATATATATATATTATGTGGCAATGTAGACCCACGTAATGTGACAAGGACGTGTCGTACAGTGCAGAGTATCTTGTCACCAGTTCGCGTGAAGGAGTTTCACGTCAACTGCCTATTAACAGGTGGCCAAGTTTTCCAGCCTGTTGACGATGGCTTCAGATCCTCTTTCAGAACACAATTTTGGGATAGCCAATCTTTCTAAACTATCGCAGTTAATAAACAACATCAACAGAACGCATTCTACACGTTACGGTATAACTAACAGCGTTGTGTGTGTAGTAAAGGAATAGAGCCTTGAAGATAATGCAACGCGAGGTGGAATCGCACCGCCTAGCCAGATTATGGAGGCCCATGTTTGAAATAACGATTCGCAGCGGCGGTGAAAGCCTTCTGTAATCGTTCACGTCTCTTATACCGCTTTACACGTTACAGTCCAAAAGAACGTTTCTAACGGTTATTAGAAGCCACCCTTTGCAGCTCTAAGAAAGGTTTCATCTGAAGGAGGTCCACAACATAACTCTGCAGCAGACAGACGGATCCTCGCCTCGATGAAACGTGCTGGCTATCAAGCCGCATGACACAAATGATGGGTGCCAGCCAGCAAACTGCTTACCCTGTCGTGCCCCGTCCTTTACGATGTCGGCCACCGATCGTAAAATTCACGCTTTCTGTTTTTCTATATATACACACCCTGGCGCTTTCGTGAGCGCTTTCGCGAACGATGAACTGCAGCTTTTACTCGCTGCCTGATGGGGAGCACGCGGCCTCAAGCACCCGACCTCGAACTCTTTGCGAACGCGGTCATAAACAACGACACAAATTTGCAGGCAGGGATGCGGCTTTAGGGAGTAAAGTGCTTTGGAGCTCTTCATGCACTACTGGAAGGTATTAGAGGGTGTGTTATAGTGACTTTGCAGTAGTTATACTTCGTGGTAAGAAATACTCCTAACAATAAACTCTTCCTTCCGTTTTGTATATATATATATATATATATACAAAACGAATATATATTAACGAGAAAAACCGAGAGTCTGGTTAAACTGCTGCACCGCCGTTAATAGAAATTGTCAGTGCGTTTTTTATTTCTTTTTTTTTTCAGGAAAACTGGCGTTAACTTTATTATTACTGTTTACGCCGTACGCACCGCACGAGCGCTTAAAGTTAAGAAGGGAGTAGAAGCCACATAGTTGTTTTATAGTTCCTTATGAGCATTACTAAATTTTAAATTCTCTTCAGAACAATATGAAAGGAGAAGTCCATCGGTTATAGCAATCAATACAAGTCTACTCTATATGCCTGACGTTATTGTACGTCATTCGGAACCACCGTCTCTTGCGAATACGTATATAATGTACTCATGTCGCATTGTATCCGAAGACAGGCTAATATTGTCGTCCGACCCGCCGTGATTGCTTAGTGTCTGTGGTGTTGCGCTGCAAAGCACGAGGTCACGGAATCAAATCCCGGCCATGGCGGCCGCATTTCAATGGGGGCGAAATGCAGAAAACACCCGTGTACTTAGATGTAGGTGCACGTTAAAGAACCCCAGGTGTACAAATTATTCCGGCATCGTCCACTATACGGTGTGCCTCATAATTAGATCGTGGTTTTGGCACGTAAAACCACATAATTTATTTTATTGAGATCTCTCGTTTCGTTGGCTTGTCTGGTTCGAGCACAGATGCCCTGAATAAAAGGAAGCAAATCGCATTAAAGGCATTGTCAGCTACACGTTAACACAGCAAACAGTTGCGGCGGCAATAAAATATCGCCCGCGCGTCTCCTATCATTACAAGCCGTAAAATAGCTTACTAGCGCCAATAATACGACCAGCTTCCCCCTGCATAGCGTAGCAAACCGGACGTGAGCTTGATTGATCTCCCTGCCTTCCACTTTAACATCTCTCTATGCTTCTTGATGTGCTCTTTCGCAGAATTATCATAGGAAAACAAATAATAATAAAAGCAATAGAGCGATCAGCATTTCCAACCAAGATCGTTTTAATCTGTGGTTAGTGATAATTCTTGTTTCTTCATATTTTTTGAAGCGTGATTCGGGCATCTGTTCGCCGATTATGTTCGAATATTGTCAGTCGAAGTTACACATTTTTGTGCAGTGCCTCACTCGGCTTCAATTTCCTCTTGTCACAAGGAACTATACATGTGAGCACGTGTTAGCACAGTTTACTCTTTTGATCGTCTTTTTCTTCTTTTTTTTTAACGAACTTAGACTCGCACTTTATCCGCAAGCGAACACTTCGAGTTTATTCCATACTAGAGATTAGTTTCATGCAAATCTCGGAAATGAGAAACAAAAATTTAAACGACGCGCCGCTATACAAAAAAAAAAAAAGGATAAGCACGCCAATTACGTCAATGTTGCACACCAAAGCGATGATAATTATCGCTTTCACTTGCAGCCCACAACGTCAACGATGGTTCTGAATCAAATACTGGATTCGTACCTTTCAGTATAACAGCATCGGAAGCATATCTCTATTGCCAATCCTGAAGAAGGGATGGTCGTACATGATGGCATAAGAAGCAGAGATCCCGACGAAATCTCCGCAATTTCACACTCTTCGCTCCCAGCCACTGATGAGAACGATGTCGGTTTAGATTAGAACAGAACCACCGCAGCTTTGAAAAATAAGAAAAAAAAGAACGAAAAAGGATGAGACTGTCACAGAGGAAAGTGTGCAAAGTTGAACGACCGCTGGCCGATTAAGAAGTGCCGAACGTACCGCTATAGGCGTACAGTGCGACGAAGGGGGAAATTCGGCGATATCTCGCAAATGGCGCATCAGAAGCCGCGGAGTTTTTCCGCTAACAGTCACCCGCTCGCGTGATGGCGAAGCAGGGTTCTAGTACGTTCTTGAAAGACGAGCTAAGCTTACATTGGTATTCCTGCTTGTCCCCGGTTCTCCTTCTAAGACGTCGACACGGGATTGTCGGTAATTTGTGAGTGCAGCTAGCTTGATAGCGTAGACGACACTTGGACTGGGAAAAGATATCGCCGACACAAGCAGTGACCTTGTTGTTGAAAATCAGCGCTCTTTTTCGTTTTCTCAGTTTTAATGTACTATAATTGCATCGTCGTACAAAATTCCTAAAAGGACACTAAATAGGAACATTAGGACGAGCTCTACGAGTAAATTACGCTTCCGCAATGGCAACGTGCCTGCTGGTAGCGTGAGAAGGGTTGGTACGATTCACGAAATAAAGTGCAAGAACTATAGAGACATCTGGCGGCGCAGCCGTAAAATTTCCGCACAGGCTGGCCGTGACGTCATAGAGTTTGACGGCGTGAGCCCACACTTAGCCCGATGGCCCTTCCCCCAGGCCGCAAGCCTGCATTCATCAATATACTACTCTCTCTCTCTGCTCGGGCACAACTAAATGATTATTGGCAAAGAAGGTCTGTTTTTGGGTAACGAAAGAAACTTGATTAGCGTCACTTCAGGTGCGCGAAGGAACCTGACTCGCTCTAGTAAACTGAGCTATGACTAAGGCATGGACAGTCAAGAGTTAACTACGAGACTCAAGACAGTATCGGCTTACCAAAGCACCCCCCCCCCCCCCCCCCCCCCATCCCCCACCACCACACACAAAATGAAATAGGAATGAAATAAGAAGGAAGCAAATAAATAAAACATAACACAGGGGCATGCTATTCTCCCATTATATCTTGCATTCTGAAAAGAAAAAAACACGTAGAATCTTTGCCACAATATTTTTAAACTTTTTCTTTTAGTTTGAAGCTTTGCCCGATCCTTAACATATAAATCAAGCACTTTTTTGCCAGTCCACGATTCCTGAGAATTGCAAGCTTATTCTCTAAATAACTCTACGCAACATGGTTGGACACAAATCGACGTGATCGATAAGTGTATCTCTATTCGCATGTATATTGACCACCCGCCAGCATTTGTATAATTTTTTCACTGTTAGTGTAAATAACGGTCGCGCGTGTAGCTGTGAGCTGCTTAGTAGCTGTGGAGATTCACTTCACCTCCCTTCATCCGTTCATTCACGCAAAAATGAGCCTTTCAGACAAGCCAGTGACATATTGTTGCTAGCATATGCAATCAGTAATTCAATCAATCAACAAATCAATGAATTATAACTAATTTATTTACAGATATTTTGTTATTGATTCACGTATCATATTTAACGTCCTGGGCCCCTATTCTATTTACATTAGCCTTTCCGCCACTTTCGACAGTCCTTTCTCTCTCTTGTTTTTTGAACGCGAGACAATGCTGTGACGGAATAACCTTTGCATCTTGGTTGCCCTTAGCGCCTGGATTTTCAGAGATGCTTAGTTCTGTCGTGAGCAAAAAACTTTTGCGCACGTGTCAAATAAATTCATAAACTATACATAAATCACGACATCCGCGAGTGACTGAGAGACCGGAGAGACCAGTGTAAGAAACGTCACCTACCATGCAGGCACTAATGGCTAGATAGAGCTTATGCTTTAACCGGATGGTTTATTGCGCGCAATTAATGGATGATCGTCTCAGAGGCCTTTGCCTTTCCGTATGTCCATCTTTTATTTTGTTTTCCTTCTTTCTATGCGATTTGAAAGTCAACAACACCATTTAGGAGAACGGAACATTCCATGATTGAAGGACAGTGAGCCCGAAGCGAAATGGTTCGGTCTTCGCGCATTCTCGATGAACTGCTACGTCATTCGCGGAGTGCTGAAAAAAAAAAAAACATTTGATTCCTTGTCGAAATGCAGCAAAAATACATAATCAGTGCAAATTAAGTATGCAAGTCAGTCCGATAAGCAATACTGTTTTTTGGTGGGCGGGTGGACGGACGAGTGGAGGAACCCTCGGAAATAGTTTTGTTACGAAGATGCCGCGGTCTCGCAACACACGACCTCCAATTAAGCTCAGCGTTGCCATTAGATTACTCGCTGATGTTTGCGCCGGATTTTCCGGCGTTGTTTACGGAAGTGAGGACTTACTAGCCCAAATAAACACAAAAAAAAAAAGAAAGAGCGAGCATGGGCCCCGCAGGGAGACTACGTCGGTAAGTCGATAACACCTAGTTCGTTAACGAAGAATTAAAGGATTGTGAATTCGGAAAAAGAAGAAAACATTCATAAACATAGCAGGAAGTACAGTGAGAGATTGCTGCCGAGTGTTAGAGATGAATAAATATTAGAATGTCGGGACTGCTGTCCTTTAATTGTTCTAATTTAGTTGACGTAAACCCCATATTGACCGGCCATAAGCAAACTTCAGAGGAGGCTTTCCTGCAACAATTAATTGGCGAGCATAAAATTCACACAAAGGTGAACAACTCATAATACTGCGCAGAATAATGTAAAGGGAGAATAATGCTTACAAGTGAGGCTAATAGGATCAGAGTTAGTTTGAAACGCACGTTTAACACCTAATCCCGAGAGAAAAAGGAACCGACGTGCACTTTTACGCGATCATTAATATTGGACAGTAATTGCGTAGCGTTCTGACTTTTTTTCTCTTTTTTTTCTGCATTGGCTTGGCAGTGGCATCAACAACGTTTGAACAGAAGCAACACGCGCCCGTAGATAACGTGTGTGAATAAAAATAAAGAGAAAGGAGTCCCTAATCAGGCCCTGCAAGCACTACATTTTGTGTTTAGGAAGGTGTTAAAGCATTGTTTCAGCTACACACAAGTTCCTTCACTTCTGTGCGAGTCATTTTTTTCAGCCTGTCTTAAAATATGAGGGTGCATACGTTGCAAAGTGTAAGTATAAAGCGGCTTATCAATAGCTGTTACTATACCGTCAAGAACCAGATAGTGTGATCGAATGAATGAACACAGTATGAAAGACACGTACCACAGCCAGGCAATTAGTCAGCAAATATATACACGAATGTGTTTCTATGCAAAGAAACAACGCGGTTCATGTGAGCCATATTGTCCAGGATACGCGTTCTCTCACGTATACGGTTCCACGGAGAGCCCGTACCACTTTCTCATCCATGATAAATGAGCGCGTGCACCTAAATGCATACTGTCGCGTGCATGCTTCACACAGCACATGGAATGAAACAACTAATTCACATAATGACATCGGTATATGGGACACCTCAAAATGACTATTATTGCCCCCCCCCCCTCCCCCCTTCTCAGTCTGAATTAGGAAACTAGGGGCTCGTCCCTATGCGGTAATTCAAGGTGAGATTGCATTGCGAAGTGTGATTCGTTGGCACTAGCACATCATCTCAATGCAACTAACAGAATACGTCGACGCTGCAGTGAACGTTACGTATGCGCTGAAATCCGACCACTTTCTGCACAGTACCCAGGATATGCCATCGAATGTTCTCGTAAAGCCTGATGGAGCAGGCTGGAAGAGGAGCGACCCTACTCTATTCAGGAGTACATGGACTTTTGGAAATTGAATTAAGGATGTGTCACGCAGTTAGTCCAGCACAAGGAGTTGCGAGCATGCTTTTTAGTCTTGGAACGTATAAAGTCCGCAACGAAATGCGTGTTAATATTATTTGTCCGCAAAATAGACGCCATCTCTTTCTGGGTCATTCATAAGCCAGCACTTCACCCGAACACAACCACGAAAGTTATTGTATCGGTCTTTTTGCAGCTTGACAGAACGGTCCCCTGACAACGGCTCCAGGGGCTGACAGAAAATCTGAGCTAAGCAAAGAAAAATGTCACAGTTTCGGCCTAAGGGCGAAACAATGAATGCGATAGCAACACAGCAATGTCATACGAAGTAAGGTGAGCGGCTTTGGTAGCAATATGAATTGTAGTAAACATGAGCTGATTAAGTAAGCAGGTGTGCTGCGGCGTAAGTAGACCGACATGAAGAGAGACTCGATGACCACGAGAAGGCGCGTGTGAAACGGTGGTGTTGATGAGAAGCGCTTCCCGTGGGCAGCGCGCGTGCGAAGGGACACACCTGTAGTGCTGCACTGCCGATCCGGGCAGCATTGCATGTGTAGCGTGCGTTGGAAAATGTGGCCCGACTATTACTAACTGTGGTGTGAGCGCGCACAAACAAACATGAATAGATCACATTGAATGACTGCAGACAACGACTGTCAAAACGCTGGCAGCAAGCGCATATACGCCGCAGCGGGCGAAAGTACGTGTGGTCTATCGCTTCAACGGAAACTGAGCGGCGAATGCACAGCGCATAAAGGTCAGAGCCGTGTGGAGATAAGAGACTGTGCGAGCGAGCGACGAGCGCGGTTGTTGGCAGAGTAGAAGTGCCCCCCCCCCCTTGCTCCTTCCGGCGCTCGCTTCCCGGTTCCTTGCTTGCGCTTGGAAGATTGAGTTCGTTCGCTCTCCGTGACAGCGTGCGTCCCCGCACGCTTCCGCTCGGGCATACGGCGCGCGGCGAAGATTTTATCTATACGGAACCTCACGGCGACGGCAACGCCGACGGCAGAAGTCCGGTGGAAGTGTCCATATAATTGCTATCGCAATAAAACACGCAGAACAAACGCTCACGTCTGCCCACGTGTCTAAAAATGACACCACTCTTGGCTTCGGGTCACTTCGGGTCAAGCCAGGCGTAACGGAGCATACGCCTCGGACATTATATTACTCCCCTTAAAAGCAAAAGCAAAACCTAAAAACTCGAGAAGCGATAGTCGGAAATTACCTCACACAAAACATAACAAGAAAGAAGAAGATGGTGAGAGCCGCGAGGTCACGGGTGTAAAGCGAAAAGTGCGGTTCACATATTGCGGCCTGCGTCTACTCCATGCTCACTTCTAAATATACGGTGCGATGTCGTCCGAAGAAATGGTATGCGGCGCTGAGCCATAGGACAGTGAAAGGCTTCGAGCGCAGCCCTCTGGCATTCTATTTAGAATCCCTTCATTCCGTTCGAGACCAGAATCGAAATCCTTCAGTGTTGGTGAGTCGCTTTTTCCAAGTTCGCGACCGTCACAGCAGCTGAGAACGACGTGCGATTTCATCTTCCGTCTTCGCTACCCATGGCAACGGGCTCTATGCTCGAGACGTCACACTATAGCTTCCAGGGACGTTGGAATCACCTACGACGCCATGAAGTTACACAATCGTCTCCTCCTGTTTCTTCAGTGGTCCTTCAGTGGCAGCCTAATTCAAACCTCTTAATTCGTCACAAGATTGTCCCCTGTTCATGGTCATCGATAATTCTTTGGCAAGCGATACATGAGATGGTCTCAGTTTGCTCCGACTAAAAAAGACTAAGAACCGCGAAGGCACAGAGATTGATCCGATTGTTTGGGAACACACAAGAAAAAAAAACGTGAATGGGGTTAGCCAAGTGTCGTACATCCCTTCATTCATATACAAACTATACACAGTTGACAAAGAGAGGCGCCGTACGATGCTAACACTTATCAAGCGCACCGAAAGAGCCAGCGAGCCCCTTCATTTTCATGTAACGCTTTTGCTTTGCGCAGTCTTCCACTGAGGGTCAAATTTAGCACATTAGGAAATGCCCCCCCACCCCCCAAAAAAAAAAAAAAAAAAGGTTCACCTGCATAGAACCAAGTAACAACACAAAATGTGCGGACAGAGTGAGCCCACTAGGGCCTGCAATGTTTCGCACGGAACAGCAATGATCCAGAAAATTCAGGTCATTCAGTCATCCGTGTTAACGTTATCGCGAAAAGAATGTAATACGTACATCAATGTCACAAATAAAAAAAGGACAAGAAACAGAAACAGAAGCAGCCCACGGAATCAAGCACTGTCATGTAGCTAAGGTATTTGTAGTTATGAAGCAAACTTGAAAACTGGGTGGCAAGTCCGAGATTATTGTTTGACAAAGATATTAGCAACCTAGCATGATAATCCTAATGGTAGATGTAATTTACGGCTTCTACATGTGAAATAATTTTTTAGAAATTCACAGTTTCGCACGACAGGTGAATCATTGATTGCGATGGCAAATTATTAGGCGGCTATGCGAAGTAAGGTTAGTCGTTTTATCAGCAGCACAAACTGCTGTAAACGTTTGTTTAGTAAGTAAATTACCAAGCACGTTGTCACTCGCGCAGAGGCAAAGACGAACGCATCTCCCTCGATGACTGCGGACACTCGCCCTCAGAACGCTGACGTGAGGGAGCAGTAGCAGCGGCGAGCGAATTCCCCTTCATGCTGCTTCTCGCTTCAACGCGAACTGGGCGAGCCAGAACACAGCATACGCGAAGCCATCAGCTATATCCGGACGGCTAGCCTTCGAACCCAGCGTACATTTCCTCCAAGACAGGACGCGCGCTGCCACGCTGAGCCGCCGCAGCTGGAGCAGAATAGAAGCGCACTAAACTCCCCCTTGACCCCTGTCCCCTCCCAGACCGCGCACATCTCCCCTCTCCCGCCATTGCGCGCATGAGAAGACGGTGCGCACCCTCACCGCCTTTCCCTCTTGCGAGCACGAGAATACACCGCCGAACCAAGTCACCATACTTCTCGGAACATCCTCGCAAGCTCTAGCTCGCACCTACAGCATGCAGCGCGCGGAACACCTGTCTTGAAGCTGAAAGCATTCTGAGCACTGTTTAAGGCAACCGAACATGAAGCACCATATGACAGCGCTCCAGAAAGCTAAACAATACAAGAGCTGTTGACAAACCCAAGAAAGAAACAACCACAACTTGTTTCATATTTCCGATGGCCAGTTCGGGACTGAATAAAGCAAAAAAAAAATAAAATAAAAAAATAAAAAAATACATTGGAAGGCAATTCAACTTCCAATTGAATGCAGTGAAAGACAGTCTTCTCGAGAGAGTTAGGGGTTAGATAGGGGTGAAGCCACTGTACTCGGGCCTCTAAGGTCCCTAGATAAAAGAAGTTTTTATTTATCTAGGGACCTTACGGGCCTCTATCGCTTCACCCCACGCGTGAGGAGAGTGAGAGGAGTAGCAACCCACTAAAAATTTTTTACTGCACAATCTTCGTGATCGGTTCACATTATCAGATTTCCCTACATATGTTCGGGGTCAGCTTACATTTTTATACTCCACTATTTTCGGGATCGGTCCACATTTTCAGCTATGGTGAGGTCGCAGTTAATTTTAAACTATTTCCGCGGCCTGACATGGCGAGAACTACAATCTGATTAGGAGGCATGCCATTCTGTGTGTGTGTGTCTGGGGGGGGGGGGGGGAATCAACCGTGGCGTAAAACATGTAGTATCAGGCTTCCGTATATATTAGAGGTCCTTGACTCGAATTCGGCCGTCGGAGAATTTTGTTAACGTATTGATTTAAAACTGGTAGTTTCGCCCGAAGGGCGAAGCATTGACAGCGATTGCTAGGTTCCGCGTTGCGCTTGGACGCCTCGGACGGTGTTCAAGGTATACGCGGGCGCGACATCTTGGCCGGACGCGGCACTTCAGGTAACTCTTGCTAGATAAGAGTGAGAGCGCCATGACAGTCATGTAAAGTCAGACAAGTACGCTGGCGTGACGAAGAGCGCTGCCAATGGTGTTGCAGGCGTTGCACATTGACGATGCTCTAAGTGAGGCTGACGGGTAACTGTCGGCATACGGAAAACTCGCCAAGCGTCTCCGTGCACGCGCTGGCTTGCATGCAGGGTCAGATGGTCAATTCCATCTCGTGAGGAATGCGTGCGTGGCACAATGGTTGGAGTGATAGAATCCCGCCAGTGGGAATTTTAAAAGCGAAGCTTTTTTTTTTTGCGAGCATCGCCTGGGTTTTGTGACCATGGGAGCTGCGTGGCTGTTCTGTCGCCGAATATAGGCTAACCAATTACAGCGGAGGAAGCGCGCGTCACCGCCGCTGGGTTCCTTTCATTACCGCCAGATGGCTGTGGTCACCGCGCATCCGCGGCCACGGCGGCGCTGGAGGTGCGAGGGAAAGAAGGAAGAAGAACCAGAAAGCTCGGTAATGAGGTACACGCTTCTTGCGGATAGAATGGAAATCATTTGCGTTACGTACGTATGCACATGCTGCCTCTGAAACCACGATGCGTTCAAGGCGTCCGTCGTACTCGCTAGTAGTAATAAAAGCAACGCCACTTATAAAAGACTAGGTATAATATATGTGTGTGTGTGTTTGTGTGTGTGCGTGTGCGTGTGCGTGTGCGTGTGCGTGTGTGTGTGTGTGTGTGTGTGTGTGTGTATGTGTGTGTGTGTGTATGTGTGTGTGTGTGTGTGTGTGTGTGTTGAAAGGGTAGCTGGCTCCTGAAAAACATGGCGGTGGGACCTGGCTATCGAGCGGGCTCGGTGGGCAGCACGCGCATTTCTTTCTTCTTGTGCATATATATACAGATAATTTCCTGCAATAATTCCTCATTTTTGTTGGCACCATCTCCGGGATCAGTACATGGAAGAGGCTATAAACAAGCTCGATGCGGAAAAGTGGTAGTAACTCGCTAAGAAAGACTTCACGTTTTAGAGAGAGAAAGAAAAAAAAAGAAGGAAAGGCAAGCAGAAAACAAAAAAGAGAGCGCACTATACAGAATAAAATGGCTATCTTTCACGTGGGAGGAATAACAGGCACAGGAACGCGATAAAAATGTGATGCAAGTGGGCCACTGCGCCGTAAATGCTATATTTTGGGGGGAAGCCAAGAAACGCGAGGTCTGCAACGGAAAGAAATATGGGTGCAAGTTAGCTGCTACGGCACTGGCGTTTCTCAGAGGTGCCGCTAGCAGATTTGTTTACTCGGCCGGCAGAGCAGCGATAAGAGTCCTAGTCTTTCCATTTTAGTACAACCCAGCAATTCTGCAAATGTAAAAAAAAAAAAAAATTGCACAGGCTAGCTGATGCCTACAACATCGTTGCCTGGTACAACGTACACGAGGGAAAACGTTTTTGTGCGAACACAAGTTGCCTCTTTTTATGGAAGGAAAACAGCGTTGTTCTACAGTTCACACATTTTTTTTAAAGCCAAGCTTCTTTTGCCTACATTCCCGGCTTTGGCGTGGGTGCCTGGCTGCTGGGTCGGCCCCTGTCTCGGCGGATATGTTTGTGGGTACAGATATACAAAAGTGATGTGAAATTACCCGCGAAGTGGCTTTTGTAACGCTTGTATATATGCTGACCAAGTATGCGCCCCTGTGCGCTGCGTAACATAAATAAATAAATAAATAAATAAATAAATAAATAAATAAATAAATAAATAAATAAATAAATAAATAAATAAATAAATAAATAAATAAATAAATAAATAAATAAATAAATAAAAACTCCAATATAAAACCTGAAGCATATAATGTCGGCTCGCAGGCATCTGTAAAGGACACCAATCTGTTAATGGAATGCTGAATTATATTCCACGGATCATTTGATTCACTTTACTTATTCGTTTTGACTTAGCCATTCGGTTCTTTGCCAATCTTCCAGAATGAGTATGTCCCACTGTGACACAAGAGGTACAGAATCCTTAAATGTTACTTGATACGTTTCGTAATTTTCCGTGCGCACGCCTGTCATTACCATTCTTTCTTCTGCAAGCATCAAACATCGCCTTCGTCCTTGTGACATCGCTGCTACTGCCGTATAGACTAGTGTAAGGGCCGCCCTCACAACTTCGCAGCCCCGAATTTGGAGAAACTGATTTCCAACGGAGACGCAATCGCGTTTGGTGCCCCGATGCAAAGCGCGCGCATTTGGGGAATTTACGTGCGCTACGTACTTCCACGTACGAAAAAATAACAGAAACCTGAAAGGGTGTAATTTTTTTTTGACGCGGCTGTGCAATACCTCCGGAAAAAACACAAACTGAAGATGGAGGTTCTTTGAGACTATATGACGAAAGGGGACAGAATGAAACAGTTTCTATCAATGAGGTGCCAAACTTTAAGGTGAAAGGAAACTCGCAGCCGTGCAAAGTGGAGGTATCACTGTTATGTGCTTTCTTCAGTTACTGATTCTTTGCTGCACAAGAATTCATAGGTTGTGGCTGTATATATCGAAATTCTTTTAAACATGAGCCATAGTCGATCGGCTATCATATCGCTATATCATGCCGATCACTATCAAGCGTGGTGGCCCAGTGAGTATTACTGACACATAACTCAAGTTTATAGTAAGAGAAGCGATAATTTCTATCGCTCGATACAATTTAGTTTTTTTTTTATCATGCGGCGCTCGCGGCAGCTGGAATCATTGACGAAGCGCGATAAAGAAGAAAATTTGGATACAAATAATACATCATACCAGCTCTGCGTTCCCGCTACATTGGCCTTGCGCTATACCTAAACTTATTGTTATGTATCAGTCCTTAATTTCATCACTCAGGTGTGTTCTAAATCCACGCTCTATGACCAAACGGACAAATATAGAGCAGAGGTTCCCGAGTGCGACGCAAATAACTTTGGTGTTTCTTAGATTGAAATCAGGGGCCTCACTTACAACCACTCTTTGCCTGCGATTACGTTCATTAAAAAATAATAATAATACCACCCGGTCACCGACCTCAGCAATACCACTGGCACGGGTTAAGTGAGCCAATCATGAAGGGCAGAATTAATAGGAAAGAGAAAAAGCATCGTTAAAAATGCGTATTTGACAGCGAAAGCAGCGAATTCCTGCGGTGAATTGTATTAAGTACATAGGAAACAGTGAAAGATATTAGACGGAAGCAGCAACAGATTTTGATAAGAACTTTAAGCGTGTGCACATGTCCTCCAAAACATGCCAGAATTTTGGTCGACAGACACAGACTAATCTCGAATAATTAGCTTTAGCATGGTGCTCTGCAGTTAAGCTAGGCATCCAGCTTACAGACGGTGATAAGATCGCCCAGTGACAAATACCGGTAACCAAATTTTGGAAGATTATGTTTTTCGTATCAGTGACCTCTGATCTTTCTTAAAGATATTTCTGGGCCTTTACTCTTTTCCAGAAACTAGAGCATTAGATAGTACGAAAGCAATTTTCGCATAGCACGGTGTACTTTGACAGATCGGAAAATTGAGAACACCGAATTTTTCCCTCAGAGAAAGGTAAATTTTAAAGCTTTTCTGTATCTTTACTCAGGCGAAAAATGAAAAAAAAATTATTACTCCGATGAGTAAATTCTCTTTAAAGTATGGAACTGACAAATTTGATTTCTAATTTTTTTTTCAGTAAATGTGAGGTCCGGGCCTTCGAAACAAGAACAAACACCGGAAAGGCTCCGAGCGCCGTAAATGATTTACTTTGATAACTTTTCTATATGAACAAGCTAGGGCATAAATTCACGAAAGGTTCTTGCAGCTAGAATCATTCATAACAAAAAATTACAGCCAATCCATAGCGAAGGTGCCCGGGCAATGTCAAAAAGCACTTACACGAAAGAAAAGCCTTGTGAATTCGGCTCCAGTTCCGGTTTAATTTACCAGGAGGTTCACGTGTCGTGACGTCATGGCACGGAAAGTGGTCACGTGGGAGGACGACATCGCAACGTTCTGGCATTTGCTCCGGCTCACTCCGTGATCCGTTATACGGGTAAATCGAGCTGCGCAATTAGTAGCACCACAGCAGACAAACCAGGGCGCGTGCCCAAACGTCATTATGTCCCGCTTTCACGTCAGCACTTTCTGAGCCATGACGTAACCACGCAGAGACCTCCGGGGAAACGAAACCGAAATTGGTTGGTATAAAATCTGTTATAGTAAATTATTTAGGGCGCTCAGACGTGGGCCAGTATTTTTTCCGGCGTCTCGTGGGCCAGGACCTTAAAATAAAGCAAACAAATGAAAAGTCCAAAATATCATGTCAGTACCCTTGAGAACGAAGGAATTCACTTAATCGTTAGAACAAAAAATTACGATAACAGAAGCAAATAGAAAAAACTAAACAAATGAAGCACGCAGGATTACAGGATTTAAGGAACAACAATAGCAACAACAAATCATTTTCTCGTCAGAGTGCACGATTCAGCGTGGCCACAAATGTCGTAGCCCCGGAAGGCAACAGTGGCTTGCCCTTGTTTTAGTTCAACAACAATTATGTAAATGCGCTCGCATCACACCTGGCAATTTCCACTGTTGGAGAAGAACGCCGCTTTGAACGTGCCGTCCCTCGTGATTAGCATATTGTCTCTTCGAGACGCCTCCTTAGCGATGTTGCTGAGTGCAGAGGGCGTTAGTAACACGACGCCGTCCAAGTGGACTTCGCAAGAAAACAATTAGCATAGGCGGTTGTAACGAACGGAGTCATTTATGCGCGTTTAACTGCTTTCCAGCTCAGTTGAAAAGATTTAAAAAAATGTTTCGCTCCATTTTGTCAGAAACGGGAGGGCGTTGAACAGACACATTCAACAATGAACAAACATTACAAAGGATAACTGAGCGCATGTGCTACTCGCTCTTTCTTTACGTGTTTTGGTTGACCCGCTTTGCCACTTTCGTTTAAACAATGCCGTAGAGCGTACGCTCGCCGCAAGGAGGTTTTTTGTTAAGTACAAGATATTTCGCTGCCAATCAAAGCATTCGGCACGCAAAGTTTATTTCCTGTGATATCTCGGCACGTAAAACCACGGTATGAAAAAAAGAAAAATTTGGTGTGATATTGTTCGCGACTTAATACAGCAGCTGGACAAAACGGCGAGCCAGCAAGCGCTTTATTTGTGTTAGATATTATAGAGTTTTAGCGAGTCTGGCAATATTTCCTGGTGACGCAGAGCTCAACCAGACAAACACAGAGCGAATATTGCAGTAATCAAGTAGTATATTCTACTTCGCTGCTAGTAGAAATTTTCGGCACCAGCTTAATGGTGTTGCTGCCGAAATTTTACACCAGCAGCGAAGTAGAATGCACTTGTTAACTACACTAATAGCTTAATTTTTTTGGATGAGCTTCACGCCACCAGGTGACGTGAAGCTCATCCCCCCCCCCCCCCCCCCCCCCACGACCTGATCTCTTAAAATCATAGGCAGCGGTACAAGGTAAATTTGTGAAAAAAAAAGAAAGAATGAGAGGTATGCAAAAGATGATAGATACAGCACATGTATAGTATACCTGAATAAACCAAGCAGGCTAGGTGACTATTTGTCGCCGCCCCGTTTCAAAGGGGATGCCAATAAATCATCATCATCATCATCATCATCATCATCATCATCATCATCATCATCATCATCATCATCACGCCGGCCACTCTAGGCCACTCATATTAACGGGCCCGCTCATCCGGTAATCCGCTCGCGTTTGCCGGAATACCGGACACGCTAAAGCTCTCTATTATATATTTTACATTCGTTATTGCTTAAAAGCAAGTTATTTGCATTAGCCTATTTTTTACAGGTACAGGTGTGGGACGGGATAAAGGGGTACGTGTGCGGATATATCAACCCGTTCATGTCATGCGTGAAGTATATTTCATTACAAGCATGTAGAAAATAAAGGCAAACATATACTGGCTCTGTCGTTTCTGACGCAAAACTTCGATTAACGTACCGGGAAAGGGTGCGGCCCAGGCATTCGTCTATCTTTGCCAAAGAAATGACCCGTGAGACAGGTGGCAGTAGAGCCAAATTATGGCAGTCTTGTTTCCTTTTTGTAGATTCGCAACCTTAGCGACCTCAGGAAGCCACTGCTTTGCCACTTGGGCTAACCTGACAGCCAAAAAAAAAAAATGATGATGGTCATTAAGCCATCTTAGTTACTTTATTTCTTCTTTATTTCTTATCAATATTTATGTTTTTGTGCAATTGGAGTGTAGTATATAGAATATCGCGTACGTGGAAAACCGCACAAGTTGGCCCCACGGTTACGGATTCATGGCAAAACGGTTCCTTCCCTTCATGCAGTGCCCTAATTTCCACCTCGCGCGTGCCTTGGCACAATAGTAGAAGGAAGGGCTTGCAGTCAAAGCACTAAAACTTCGAAGAGACGCGCTTTGGAGTGCCTCCAACCCTTACCCTTTCTCCTTTACATTCTGCCCCTTCACGTTTCACACTGACCCTGTTCGGCAGGAAAACAGTCGAGACGTCGTGCGCCACTTCTTTCTCCTGCGCCACAGCTTTGGCGCGTGTCCCGTCCTCTGGTCCGTTCGACTAGAGAGCATGTGCTGAGCTTCGCCAGGCTCTTTTGCAGACAGCCAACCCTCCAGCTTGGGAACACTCCAATTGCCCCCCCGCCCCGCCCGATCTCCAGTCTTGCTTCCAGCTTCTCCGCGTCAGCTTGCCTGCAATGATTCCCCCTTTGTTGTCGGCGCTTGTTAGCGCGGACACGTTTCCCCTTTTTACCACGACAGCGTCCAGGGCGTAATCAAGAGCATCTCCGGGCGTGCCGGTCTGTTTCCCCGGTGTGCTTCACCAGACGCGCGATGCTTCGAATGCTGTCCGCATCGCTCTCTACGCTCTTGTGACTTCGCTCGTGCTTTCGCGCCGACCTCTACTATACTAGCACCAGTGACCTAGGGTCATGACGCCCCTGGCTTTCTTTTCGAGAGGTCGACTTTCCGTTGGCGATGACACTGAAACGGTGACAGTGGAAGCCTTTCACAACGATGCTGTTAGCCTCTAGTTGGTCGGAATTTACCGCGGCACGTCCTGACGAAAAAAAAAAGAAAATAGCTTTAGCGATTAAAAAAATTAGCGATTGAAGCGAGAAGTGCAAACATTCTTTGGTACCACGCATACAACATACAGCACAACATTCGTTTCAATAAAGAACAACCACAAAACAAACATTCAAACCACATCATTGATGATAAGGCGCTCGTGATAACAACAAGGCGAAGCACGTAGCGCTCCCCGCAAACGTTTCTCGGTAAAGATTATTGTTGCGCAAGTTGCCGCGGCGACGGTAGCTTGCGACGTGTGGAGTGACGTCAATGGCCTTTCATATATAAAATAACCGGCCTAGCAATTGATTTCATTGTTGCAACAACGCTACGGTTAGGCAACGCATAGATAGGACTCCCGAGGGGCAGCGTGAATAATAGGAGCCGCACGAGAGAGACAGAAGATAGGGGAAATGCAGGGAGGTTAACCAGAGGGGAAGATCCGGTTTGCTACCCTACGCTGGGGAGAGAGGGGAGGGGGAGGTAAACTGACAGGAAAGTATAGAGAGAGAAAGAAAGGGAGGACAAATACACAATCACAGTCGGTCACTGCCACCGCATACTATCACCGCACAGCACAGTAGCACTCGTAGGAGTATAAGAATCAGTTCCGGCTGCAGCCGCTTGTCCAATTCTGTAGTATTAAGAATTGCAACAGAGCCCTCGTCGCCCTCCGCGAGGAGCAGCAAAGGGAAAAGAAACGGAAATACGACCAGCCACGGCGTGCTGCCACAAATACCATTACTCCCATTAATCTAAATTACCATTACTACCATTACTCTAAAAAGCAATGAAGCATTGCCTACCCCCCTCAACAGTTCTAGCGGTGGTTCTCAACAGCGTCGCTGGACGTTCACTTTCGCAGGACCGGGATGGCGAGTGAATTGTCTTTTTCTTTTCCCGACACCACTTCACAATGCAACAAGCTTCCATTTGGCATTGAAAGTTGTCAGTCCAAGGCAGAGTTCCGTTTGTTGCTAATTAACATTGTTTAACGAGTGTGTTTGATGCTTATTTTTATTTGTAAACATGTTATTCTGTAACCGCATGGCTTTCATTTATGTGTAGCGTATTATCACACCTGCAATAGCGCCTTCTCTGAGCGGCACCTTTTTTTGTTCTTTTTTTCAGATAAATGAATAAAATGTAAATATACTTGAAGATTTCTTATTTTGGTAGTGAATGCGCGCACTATTCAAGGAAGCACAAGTAGCTGGTTCGTGCGGGTGTTCCTGTCCTAATGATGCAATGCGCAATCTCTAACGTATAATGATTGATTGATTGTATCTGATTATGATAGCGCTATAATCAGCGGCCTCTTCATAAGGTTAGATTGTTGATGTTACTGAAATGACGCGTGTAAAGCACTCACACAAGAAGGAACCATGAGGACAGCATTAACGCCGACCAAGGATGGTTCTGTGGATGAAAGAATTATGGGAGTCGAAGCAAATTCTTACAGCTCTTAATTATATTTGTAGCAATTCATGATCGCTCACTAAGTAGCTCAGTCGCGCACATGGTTTAATGCACGTATGGCCATTGTCGAAGGCTCGAAAAGGACAACTTCGTCATTAAGACGGAAACAAACAGCGCTTAGATGGGACGAAAAGGCTCTGCACTAACAACCACTGGTTTATAGCGGTGAATGCAATATTTCATGTCCTAATGATGCACCAGCCAGACCAGACCAGCACGCTCCTTCAACAACTTTGTCCTTCACTTTAAGAAAAAAAAATGCGACAACTATTAATAACTCAGCAGTGACACATAGGCGGCAGAGCATCGCAGGACAGACAAAGTTCCCAAATTAATACACTTTACTATTGAGATCCCACCGTTAAAGTCTGCATTCGAGCGGCACGTGGCTCTTTTTCCATTTAGTTATTGCTCCTAGAGGTATCACTAACCAAGACAGCTTCAGCTAAAGACAAAGCTTGGTCGTCGTTATGGTCATCGTATTCTCGGCTTTTCTACATTCCTTATTCATGCGTTATCGTAGTTAGAAACGGGTATATTTTAATGAAGCAACTTCCCTCTACATAAGTAATATCTTCTGAGTTCCGTTTTTCAGTTTCTAGTCCACCAGGATTTCACCGTTTAACTCAGCAAAAGGGAAACATTCGCAGTTTATCTCGTGCCCTTGATCTCTTGAATTTCGTTTACCCCACCCGGAGGAACCCGCCCAAAGAGCTTCAAGAACACTCCCTCGGAAAATGTGGAGCCAAGCCGCACTCAATTTCCTGTAGGAACCGCATAGTTTCCTGGAAGCGTATGCACGTGTCCATGATTATTCATGAGGCGGAAATAGCATCAGGGGCAGCGTAATTTGTTTTCCCCGAGGGGATGACACCGTGCAGCACGACACTGATTTATATAGCTGCTTCATACACGAGCATAGTTGACGCTAGAGATGCTAAAGCTTCAGCCTTGATGCGAGCCCTTCCTCACTCACATTTCGCACTATTACCGTGCAGCTTTGCAGAGACTACGCAAAGTGTCACTGAAGCAATGGTCGAGTTCACGACGCCCCTACCACACTAGAACGTCCGGTAAAGTGATGCTGCTGCGGGCAACTAACTCTGTTGTTACTGTAACCTTCTAACAGGGCGCAGGTTTATACAGTCTTGTGCATCTAGAAACTACAAATGACAGAAGAGTCGAGCCTATTAGCTGTTATGTTGAAAATTGAGTAGCACACCAAAACCACATCCCTATAAATTTCTAAAAAAAGGTAACGCTGCAATATTGTTGCGTAGGTTGTTGTTTCGTTTCCTTTAGAACAGATAAAACGAGAGGGAATGCTTTTCAGTGGTCATTGTGGTTGGTCCTTCACACCACAACGAACGAGTGACATGTTGTCTGTATTTGCAGAGAACTTTGTAAAATCAGCCCGTTATTGGCCAGCGTCAGTTCAAATTTCTTGTTCGACACTGAAGTTGATTGACGGGACCCGGTCTTCTTTTCTTTTATCTTAATGCTCTGATTTAGAGTGAAAGTTTACTTGTCACTTTACAATGCGATGAACCAGATTCAGACAAAACAGATACGTCGTGTACTTTGAAGGCGTTTGAGTCCCGACAAATATATATTTTTTTTCTCGTAGAAAGAATAGACAAGGATTGAGTTAGAATTTTGACTCATTTGTGTCACGTATACGGCGAAGAAGGCTTCAAGTACCTATAGTTCGAAATGGCATTAGGCGCACAGCATGACAGAAGATTAGCCTATTTTACAGCTGGATTGATATGTTGTTTTATACGCGTGTGCTTGCTTCGAAATAAAATACTTATTCGAACAAGGAACAAGTTTGCGTTTCCGTAGAGCTGTTCCAATAAAACCATTTAAAAATCCTTCTGCTGGTTTCCCCTGGCAGCTAGCACTATGAATCTTTCAGTGCAGCTGTCACAGCTAAGGCATGGCCACAGTATAAAGTTCCGATATCCGCCAAGTTCAAGACAATTATCGCCAAACTTTCAAAATAACAAGCTGCTGCCTCACAACATCGCTTTATGGAATCAATGGCAATGCAAAAAAAAAAAAAAAAGAAAACAAGTCGCAGTTCTGCCCGGAAGCCGAAGCATGCATCAATTGCGATAACAAATTAGTAGACAACTATACGAACTGAGGGTAGTAGTTTTACCAGCCGTATAAAGTTCTAAACATTCGCTTACTAACTAAATTGACAAGCACGGTGTCACGCGTGCACAGGTAAACATCAACCCATTTCGCTCGATGACCGCGGAAACTCGCTGTCAAAACGCTGTCATGAGTAAGCACGGCAGCAGCAGCGAGCGAATTGACTTTCGTGCCATCTCTCGCTTCAAGGCGAACTAAACGTCGAAAACGCCGCTCATACGAAGTTAAAGGCACTAGTTGCACTTTGCCCATACAGCAGATCGCTTTGAAGATGAGGCTTGCGCGGGCCCGCACTTTTTCCACGTAGCAGGTCGCCTTCAAGGTAGGCGCCCGCGCGGCCGCCCCGTAAGCAGCCGCCGCCGAAGTAGAACGCCACCCCCCTGAGCCTCGCGCGCGACAGAAGAGCGCTCCCGCCCCGCCTTTCCCCTTCGCGCGCGCGACAATGAGCCGCGATAGTCGGCTGACCATCGCAAACGTTCGCTCGCACATACAGCGTACGGCGCGCTGGCGACAATGTGACCGTGTTTGGACTTCATACGGAACCTCATAGCGACGTCATCGACCGCGTCCACTACCACAGCAACAGCGACGGCAGAAATGCGCTTGGAGTGTCCATTTAAGCTATACGGCTGTAAAAGTATCTTCAATTCATTCGTTCACAACGTACTGACGAGTATACATGTAAACACATATTTGATAGCAGGAGTCATGTATATATATATATATATATATATATATATATATATATATATATATATATATATATAGTGGTACAAGAGCAGAACACGAATGGGCAAAATAAACGAACCGGCCGTGAAACAAACTTATAATTTCGAGCTTAGTAGCGGCTACAGAAGAAAAACACGATGGATTGCTGCACGCGATGAACATACCAAATTGGTATGCACTTATATCTATATTTTGGCTAAATATTGGCAAACGAACAAAAAAATTCTAAATGGCGAGATATATGCCGTAAAGGTACTGACATAGATGGAAACAAAATTAATTGATGAGAGAAACTTTTTTGGCAAATATGTCACGAAAAGTCAGGCAGAAAACACACACACACACACACACACACACACACACACACACACACACACACACACACACACACACACACACACACACACACACACACACACACACACACACACACACACACACACGCACGCACACACGCACGCACACGCACGCACAACCACAAACATATATCTACTGCAGTGTATCCGATGTAATTGGTGTGTTCACAATGTGGTTCTTGTTTCAAACAATGTTGATAGGGTGTCATTTTTTTACATTCTTGGTCGCTATTTTCGATATGACATGCCCTTAAAAGGTGCGGTAATGTCCAAGCAGTTAGAGTTGTTCCTCTAAATCTTCTTCACGTGCAGCAAGTGTAAAGGGCATATAAAAAACGGTTTTCGGCGCATGTTATTCAGTTCATGATAGAAACCCCACTGACATACTCATTTCATATTCATTAGTAAAAGTAGATGCTTCTTGCTTCCATGCTCTTACTTTATATTCAAGGTTCTTCCGTCGGTAAGACAACCGCTAGCATAGCTCCAACAATATAGCATAGAGTACGAACGGTATCAGTGAACGAACACACTTTTCGAGATATTCTCAGAAGGGTCGGCATAGGTGTACCCAACATCTAACACGACTTTACAATGCAACCAGTTTGAGCAAGGGGTCATAGCTAGTCTTCTTTCGACATTGTGTGATCGTCACCGCTGTGTCCTAAACTGTGCGTAATGCCTGTCAGTGACAACTTGCGCTGCTAGCTATCGGAAAAATAATTCTGCGCAACTCAGCTAACTAATTCTTCTGAGTGTGTAATGCTTCCCGTAGTGCACTATGGCGTCGAAAAATAAAATAAGTCGGCTAATGTCGGTATATAATTTGTAGCATGTCATGCCCGAACATGTGCTCACCCCTAAAGGTAAGGAAAATAGATCCTTAGGTCCAAGCGCCACAGGTTATGTAAGGTACGAAGGGACCTCACCTGCAAAAGAACAAAGGAAAAAACACGATTAGCGTGAACTTGATAGTTGTTTAGTGCACAATTGTTTTCTATGAATCTTCGCGTTAACGTAAAACTAATAAAGCGGATGCACAATATTTAAAAGTTGTGCAGCTATTGCCTTTTTTTTTCCAGTGCAGCGCTCGTCATATTATAATCGTGAACATTTTCAAACACAGGGAATTTTACAAAACTCCACGTTTCCTTTTCACTTCAGAGTTACTCGGCTCCTCAAGTGTTTCCATTTTACCTACCTTGTCTGATTTTCCCTTCCTATATGCCCGTCTTGCTAGCCCTATGATCGCGTCACTCCCCCATGAGCGGTACAAATGAAAACGATGTTGTGTAACGTGCACAGACAAGAAGAACTTAATCGCCTTATGTATTAATTAATGAACTCAACCTTGAATGACAGCTCAAAGGCTAGCCTGCGCTTTATGAAAATAATAATGATGTCAGTAACACGCCAAAAGATGTAGCAATGAGTGGAACTTCGAGAGAGATAGTTTAATGATATGGGGTGAGGATAGAGAGAACTTCGGCACAGGGAAGGTCAAATGCGCTCGATAGATCATTGTACTAAGTAGTAAGTCATGGGCCAGACATCTCTGAGACACCTTATTCTGTAGACGTGATCCGACATATCTACACCACATTCGTTAAACGGTTTGCAAATACTAAATACTTTTTATTTAAGATTAAATGAATAAAATCGCCACTGTAGTGGTGTGCTTTAGTGAAATTTAAATCAGTTGCATCGGCTATTGATAGCGGGTTGATTTCCTTCACGGCATCTTTGTGAGGCCTCCTAGCAGCTTCATCGGCATGTTCGTTTCTCATGATGTCGCAGAGGCCTGCAAGTCCACTGAAAAGTGATGTCATGTCCTTTCTCTACTAGTTGGCGACATAGTTGTCTTATTTCCAGCACTAGTTGGTCTTGTGATCCACGACGTAGAACGGATAACACACATGGCGGACTGCCTGTGAATCGGTAAACATGCTCCATCTTCTGGGCAGTTCTTCACGAATCGTACGAAGTGTGCTGCGACGTCCAGCAAGCTCCGCAGCAGTCGACGTTGTCCGGTGAAAGGTATTAAACTGAATGGTCAAGGCTTTTACGGAGAAGGTCACAGCTACTGTAGATCCACTCGTAGTTGTCGAGCCATCGGTGTAAATCTGAAGATGGTCCTTGTATGCCTCACTCAGCATGAGTAGAGATAGCTGCTTGAGAGCTGGCGACGAGATTCCTGCTTTCGTTAAAATTCCTGGTACTGAGGGTCGAACTTGTGATCGAGCCAGAGACCAATGAGGTGCCAGCAGCCTTTCGACGGGCGTAGGGAGGCTGTCACGGTACGCGATATCTTCTAGCAAAAAGAGTCACTTGGCCGGTCTTCTGGTAGGGCAGCGATGTGGTGGGAAGAGGCGCAGGCAGTGTGCAACTAAGCTTCGCATAATCGCGTGTGATGTCACACGATTCATGTGGAACCCGCCAAGTTTCCATCATGCCGTTCTGCACGGCCTAGTCCCCATCCCTCCGACTCCGCATTCCATCTGGATTATCCCGAATTGAGAAAACTGTTCCCTGCCGGCTGTCGCTCCGAGTATCTTCCACAAATGCATTTGCTAGCCTCATAGGAATGGCTGACAGTGCTGCCTGTGATAGTTGCGGTAGACAGAAAACCATCGAGCATGTTCTGTGATATTGTCCACGCTACAGCTCCCAGAGACAGTCGGTCGTGACGGCGTTGGTAGGCCTCGACGACCAGCCGCTTTCTGAACAGACGATCTTCGAGTGCCTGCTGACACGTTCTTCACACCAGAGGGCGACGAAGACACTACTGGAGTTCCTCCGGTCAAGCAACCTAGTTGACCGTGAGGGTAAAGCAGCGCACTGACCAGGACAAAGCGGAGAGACAAAGCGAAGTGTCGAGTGACTGGCCCAAAATGACCACTTTTTCACTTTTCGGGAAAAGCGACAATTTGCGACCAGCTTGATCGCGCTACCGCTGTAAGTCGCCTGTTACACGAGCCTTTCTTTGTCCTGGTCAGTGCGCTGCTTCAACCACACAGCGTGAGAATTAGTCACCAACTCGCCCAACTTTCCACAATACTGGACCTAGGGCGCTATAACGTAAAATGATTCCAAACTGTTTTGATTCCAATTTTTGCAATCCGCCTCCACGATTGGTTCAAACATTTTCGGGCCACTCCCAACTTCGCCTGTCTGTCACGGGACGTCACGAAAACCGTGATAGCTCCTCATCTGATATAACGTGTACACACTGATTATGCATAATTAAACCACACAAAAGAAAAATAATCATTCCTGATTCGACGCCTTTTTACCATTAGCCCTCTGCTATTGGTCCAATGTTTTCTGACTACGCCTACTTCGCCTGTCTGTCACGCGACCTCACATAACCGCGAAAACTCACCACGTCAAAGTGACGCGTACGCGAAAAAAATGCATTGATAAGCCGAACAAAACTGAAAATTTTTCTGAATAGCCACAGACTGCCCTGTTCCGAAAGGAATAGAAGATGGCTGCCCAGCCGATCGCTCAGGCCCTCGCTACTCGAACCTGCCGGTGAGCATGTATTTATTTGCGCATGATAAACCTTTTTGCGTGGCAGTAAAACGTTATCGAGCCCTTTCGGCATGCATACGACATCGCTCTGCCAACTCTTCCTTGCTGAGGATCCGTTTTAGGCAGTATTCTAATCCTTCTGTTGCACGCCGCCGAGATTTTCGACCAGCCACCGCAAGCTAAGTAAGGCGAAGCGGACCAATCGGAGAAGCCGGCAGCACCCTCTTCATGCGGTTATCTATTTTCACTGTGCTGGCTCGGCCCCATCGAAACCCTCTCTACTAGAGCGTGCGCCTCGCCTCTTGTCAGCCAATCAGATAAGAAAAACCGCTGAGTGTAGACAATGTTATTGGTTTTGAAAGTAAACAACGGTGACCTCCCATAAACGAGGAGAGTGTTTGATTGGGTTGTTCAGACAACGCTGCGGGTCACCGCCCGATGCTTGCGTCGGTGGTTACGTAAATTTGACGTCAGGAGTTTGGAATCAAAACAGTTTGAAATCATTTTACGTTATAGCACCCCTAGTTGAACTACTGTGTTACTCCCGCGTTCTTCTATGTGTGTAGGTTTTTTCACCCCCTCTTTGTGAGTTCATTCTTTAACTGTCTGTCTTCCCTTAACCCTTCCCCATTGCAGGGTAGCAAACTGGGTATTTATCTTCCGGTTAACCTCGCCGCCTATCTCATCTCATTTATCTCTCTCTGTCATCAAAATTAGTTGCAAACATCTCCATCCCGTGTAAAACTTTTCAGCGTAGCTTGTTTGAGAACTGCGAAGGTTGCGAGCGCGAAGACTAAAATAAAGAGTTTTCCAAACATTTCTCTAAAAAATAAAATAAACCTGAAGGGTCTTCGCAAAGAAACGTTTCACAGACACTTCATCAAAGTTTCGTGCGATTGTTCCCCGGCTCGATAAAGACAATAAACAAAAAAATCTAAATGAGTTCGAACTCGTTCTTTTTTTTTTTTCGAGAACTTCTTTCGTTTCGTTTTGATTTTAGTCACTATTGCAGAAAAAGAGTGAACGCCACAGTGCCCTTCATTGAATTTTGGGCGCAAAACCTCAGCGCCGGTGCATCATCATGACGTCACGGATATTTAGTTATTTTTGAGTATTTTTACCACTTGCCGCATCAATAGTTCTCCAAACTTGCTATGTTGAGCCTTTACCGATAAACAATTAACTAGATGCGAGTGTGGACGGTACTTAGGAAGCATCAGACGGAGGCCGGACAAAACAGAGACGCCCAAGATTAGTGAGTGTGCAATAATTTTCGGGTAATTAGGCTTAACGACCGTGCGCCAAAGTGCTCTCATTTTTTCGCTCATTTGCCGATAAACAGGGCTAATTGAAAAATTTTGTCTCAATCCTCTGCACTCTCTTAGACATGTGCGCTGCGCTCATTATGTGCTTGTCTAGAGAGCAATTTTACCCGTGTGTGCCAGCAATCAATTTATATTAGTGCGGAAGACGCGTCCTGACAGATTTGTATCACGGCCTTATCAGCGCAGATAACGAGGGGTTTTCAATGCGACCAGTTCGATCGAGGGATCGCAGCTATAGTCTTCTTTCGACATTGCGTGACTGCTACACGGAATGCAACGCCAATGTTGTGTTTAAAAAATGCTTACCGTATCTGTTACAATATCTCTTCACAATGTTTGTACGTTAGGTAAGAAAGAAAAAAATACTCGCCTTAGCCAACTGCGCACTGTCCTTTTTATCACTTGTAATATACTTTATTGTGGTCATAACAAAATATCAGATGTCTGCATGTGTATTCCGACCATTCCGATGATCTCTCAAAAGTACAGTTTGTTCACTTGTACCGTTAAAGCTTTGTTGGAACATTAGCATTCTCAGCGTACTTCATGCAATTTCCGGGGTCTGTGTGTGAGAGAGAGAGAGCAATAGAAGAGAGGAAAGGCAGGGAGGTTAACCAGGACTGAGCCCGGTTGGCTACCCTAAACTGGGGGAAGGCTAAAGGGGAGAGTAAGATTGCATATGTATGTATGTATGTATGTATGTATGTATGTATGTATGTATGTATGTATGTATGTATGTATGTATGTATGTATGTATGTATGTATGTATGTATGTATGTATGTATGTATGTATGTATGTATGTATGTATGTATGTATGTATGTATGTATGTATGCATGCATGCATGCATGCATGCATGTATGTATGTATGTATGTATGCATGCATGCATGCATGTATGTATGTATGTATGTATGTATGTATGTATGTATGTATGTATGTAAGTATGTATGTATGTATGTATGTATGTATGTAACTGTCATTCTGGAAATTTACTCCAAGTGGACACGCCTGACAAGGTCACCGGCTACAATTCGTAAATTGCTATGTGTCGTAAAGTATTAACTCAGATAGTTAATTAGTGAACTTTTTGTAATTAGTGGAATATGTGTTTCGGTTTCTCGTGCTACTTATGTACGCCTCATCGAATAACCCAGCTCAATGATAAGAATTATGCTGCCTGCCACAGGCGATTTCTAAAAATTCCGTAAAACCTAAAAACGAACACCCTGTACAAAGATAGACAGATGAACATTATTGTCTAAACTGCCGATGGTAACTCGCGACCTTTGCAACTATTGCCAGTCGGTTAACGCAGACACTAGGTCCACTTTATTTTCTCCATATTTCTTATAACGATACCATACGGCAGCAAGGCTCTATTAAAAAGGGAAAGCAAAGTGCCCGAAACTCTGCTGCGACTATCCGCTGTCGTCCCATATGGGTGTGCGAAACCGTCGCCACTCGGGTTCAATTCGCGAGTAGAAAGCAATTAGGAATAATCATCGCTCACTTCCGCCGGCCGAGTGTCCAACTGGGTAATTCAAACAAATCGTTTTTCAGCACTTGGGCTCAGACGTTGTGGCTGGGTGAGAAATCGCCCGCGCCGTGTCGCCGTACTCCTGCAGACGCGGGCCTTGATGGGCGGCTCAGGATCGATAGAGAGTCGATGCGTGTGCTTGACCTGTCACAGCCCCCTATCATCTTTGAGCATCTGTTTGTTCCTTCGTGGTCGCCATGCGCTCTCAGCAGACAGAGGCCAAGCAGAGTACGTACAAAACAGGCACCACGTGTGTGGGACCGTCTGTGGCCACTTGCCAAGCCTTGAAAGGAAATAGGGAGCATAGTGACGATGTGAAGAGTACAGAAATGAAACAGGTATGCAAGCCACACAAAGTTTGCGAGACATTGAGTGAATGTTTCGCCAGCTCCGGATGGGTGCATATATACTCATAGATCATGGGAGGCCAGGCTCCGGAAGCAAGAAAGAGCCACGCTAGCGGTCTGTAGGCGTGGCGGTGCAGGCTAGCCTGCACCGCTTCCAGAGAAGTCCAAAAAATAAAGAGTTAAGCTTGCTTTCTTTTTCCAGGCCTGATATTCATGAGCAGAAGAGCAGTCCCAGCGCAAGAAGCTCCAGAAGACCACATAAATTGAAGCGTCAGTGTGATTATACTCGCTGTGACACTTCACTTAACGGGTGATTATTAGTCAGTCAGCAAAGGAGCAACAAATGACGAATATATCGACACCCTCGCTTGGAAGCGCATTGAGAGACGTCTTACACAACAGTCACTACAAAAATGACGTTAATATTTTCCCGCGTTCGATTTTGCCTAATTGCTTTGATAAAGCGCCACTTTGTTACCATTTGGCATTTTCGGCGACAATTGCGCGCCAACGACAGCGCGACCGTGATCGCTGCAATGCCACAGTCAAGTCAGCGGTAAAATTATAGCCGCAACTTCGACTGGACGGGTTGCCACCTCAGATAAAGCGCGCGTGTGGACAGCGTGCTCTCGACTGCAGCTGGGACGCGTAAATCAAGCCATTCGTCAGTGCAGACCGCAGACTCGAACTGCGGCAAGCGTATATGTTCAACATCTGATCGTGACGCCAGAACACTTCCGTTCCTATCGAGCTCACGAGCACGCCGCTACTGCATCCAGTGAAGGCGGTTCAATCACGCCGGCATCCTCATCAGTGGACTGGAAATGACCTTCCCACAACGTTACGACGGGCTTCACAAAAACCGTGCGGCTAGTAGGAAGTTGCCTCCGTGTCTGCTAATGGGGAGCTGAGTTAATAAAGCTGGTCGAATATTCCAGCGGCGAAGCTCAAAAGGACAGACTGTTTGGCTAGCTGGTACGGTGGTTTGCGCTAAAGTGTACTTGATTCTAGCGGTTTAGCCCTCTAAGGAGTGACACGGGCATGTACTTTCCGCAGTTTATGTATGCTGTCTAGAACTAATTCTTACAGGCAATTACGTACGCATCGATTCTCTGCACTTATTTCTATAGACTAATACTTGATTAAGGTGTGATTATATTGTCTATAGACAATCTAGGTATTAATGGCTCTACACGTTTAATGTGGAGTGTTGGCATGATGTATGTAAATCACGTATAGATACAAACGCATATATCCATATGGAGCCGTGTTAAAAGGGCCGAAGGGTGTAAGGCGCCAGTCTCAAGGCAAACATTGCCCCTCTATCTCAGTATCAATTGGGAGGAAAAAAATTATCCAAGCTGTCGAAACACTGTTCTGATCAGTTGTTTATAAGGGCATTACGATGAGAAATGAAACATCGGGTTGGGAACTATAGTTGAACATGAATCGTTCTCACGTGCCAAATAAGTCAATTTCATTAGTGATAAGGTTTCTGCAGCTACTGCGCCTGCAATGCCGCGTGTTTCTGGTTGCTCGAAGAACAAGCGATGATTAAATTTAATTTCCAGCTGCCTGGCGAACACAGCAGCACTTTCGAAGTTTGGTTATATCACCTTAATTGTCTCTATTTGAAGGATTATTTATTAATGATTGTACGCTCCTGATGCCGTTTTGTCCCGAAATTTTAATCCAATCTGAAATGTCATACGTGTACGTAAAGCATTTGCGGGTGCTTCTTGGCTTAGGCTTTAGGTGCTCACCACTTAATTGGCACCTTCCCTTACGCCTATGGTGACCGACGTGTTCCCCAGGACAGATACACCAAATGTAAAAAGAAGAAAGAAAGAAAAAAAAATGTCACAGTTTCGCCCAAGGGCGAAGCAATGAATGCGATAGCAACACAGCAATGTCATACGAAGTAAGGTGAGCGGCTTTGGTAGCAATATGAATTGTAGTAAACATGAGCTGATTAAGTAAGCAGGTGTGCTGCGGCGTAAGTAGACCGACATGAAGAGAGACTCGATGACCACGAGAAGGCGCGTGTGAAACGGTGGTGTTGATGAGAAGCGCTTCCCGTGGGCAGCGCGTGCGAAGGGACACACCTGTAGCGCTGCACTGCCGACCCGGGCAGCATTGCATGTGTAGCGTGCGTTGGAAAATGTGGCCCGACTATTACTAACTGAATGAACAAGCGTGGTGTGAGCGCGCACAAACAAACATGAATAGATCACACTGAATGACTGCAGACAACGACTGTCAAAACGCTGGCAGCAAGCAGCGGGCGAAGGTACGTGCGGTCTATCGCTTCAACGGAAACTGAGCGGCGAATGCACGGCGCATAAAGGTCCGACCGTGTGGAGATAAGCGACAGTGTGAGCGAGCAACGAGCGCGGTTCTTGGCAGAGTAGAAGTGCGCCCCCCCCCTCCCCCGCTCCCTCCGGCGCTGGCTTCCCTCTTCCTTGCATGCGCGTGGGAGATTGAGTGCGTTCACTCTCCGTGATAGCGCGCGTACCCGCACGCTTCCGCTCGGGCATACGGCGCGCGGCGAAGATTTTATCTATAGGGAAACTCACGGCGACGGCGACGGCAACGGCGACGGCAGAAATCCGGTTGAAGTGTTCATATAATTGCTATCGCAATAAAAAGGGAAAAACATCCCGAAGAGTAACATTAAGTTATGAGGTCCTGTAAAATCTGATAGAGAAGCTGCTCACACCACGAAGTTCTTACCTAATAAGCTCATCGAAGCGGTCTCTTTAACGATGCTGGCCTGCACTTATCTGAGGCAAGTAGAACCGAACATTGAACGCACAGGGTGGAATTCAAGTGCAAACCTGGTTAGACAACAAAATGTTGGCGATATCAAGAAGGAAGGCGCAAGATCTTGCGCCTCAATTCTGAACAACGAGAACGCTGGACGCACGAAGGTATGAGCCATTGAAGCGCCTAGACTCTGCCCTCAACGCAAATCGCGTTCAAGATTTGGCACGCGCGGCCGCGGAACTACGCAGTTGCTGCGGGAGTACAGCGCCGCCCACACCCCTGCCTCCTCTGCCCTCGGAACCTAGCTCGCGACGGCAGACGGCGCGGTTCCTCCCTGCTTTCCTCCCTTGTGCGCGTGAGATTGAGCCGCAATCGCCGGCTCCCCTGGCACGCTTTCACCCGCACACACAGCATACGGCGCGCGGCGACGGTGTTATCACCCTTGGACTTTGTACGGAACATCACGGCGACGGCGACGGCCAAAATGCGCCAGGAGTGTCTATATAATTGTTATCACAATAAAAGAAGAATGTGGTGAGCTAGCAGTGGATGACGTGGCCTTGGGCAAGCGCTGACGCCCAAGCACCTAGCCCCTGTCCTGTGCTACGGCGGCTACCTACTCGCAGTTAGCAACAGCAGCGACCTGACCAGCTGAACAGTCCTGTACCACAGCCAAATCCCAGACGACGACACCTCAGTGAAGACGACTAAACTGTCTAAACTTTTCGAGTAGGACTGTATGTATTGTACATGTTTAGGTTCTCATTTACGAAAGCGTGCCTATTCCTTCTGGGCATGTCCGACACAGCAATCTGTGACTCTTGCAACTGTGAGGAGACGGTGGAACATGTGTTGTGTTTTTGTCATCTTTATGAGATCGAACGCGGCATTCTCCGGAGTGGGTTAAACCGATTAGACAGCAGACCGTTTTCAGAGACAAAGGTTCTTGGACCGTGGCCCCACGCGTCGCAGGCTTACAAAGCGACGCGGGCATCGTTACAGTTCATGAAGTCGACTGGCCTCAGTGACCGATTGTGAAGTGTTGGACAACCGCATGTGTTGATACTGAGAGTACTTTCTTCCCTCTCTCTCCTTTCTTTCATCCCTTTAAACCCTTCCCCCGTGTAGGGTAGCAAACCGGACGTGCGTCTGGTTAATCTACCTGCCTTTACTTTCTTCTTATCCTCCTCCTCCTCCTCCTCCTCCTCCTCCTCCTCCTCCTCCTAGGTTCTCATAACGTATGTGCACTGCTTGTTTAGAGTCGTTTTGCTTGATGATTTGTTTTACAGCGTAAGCTCTTATGGGCTCATTCCAGCAGCCGTTTCGGTTCGCGATGGTGTCCGACGAACAGATTATTCTTATTCTCTTTTCTTATTCTTCGAGCATACGTGAATAGGTGTTGAATATTTGCACCTCAGTCCTTGGGCCCGATCTGTTTGTTCCTTTTCTGAAGTGCTCATACAGTACGGGGAAAATTGAGCTAATCCACACTCTGCGCAATACAGTACACGCGACAATGGCTTGTTTGCTCGGCTCTGGCAGATTGCTTTCGTTCCAACGACGGATATAATAAGAGTATCCGCAGCCTGCGTTGTACGTCTCATTTACATAAGCTCAGCCCACACTTCAACATCGCTCTTGGAAGAGCTGGTCTATAGTTACCGTATTCGTTTTCCATTTTGCCTGTGCCAATTAATTAAACGGAGGAGCGCAGCTAACCAGCGCACCCGGGCTTACAGATATTGATTCTGCATGTCTAAGCGACAGGAAGAGAATCGACTTTTGTGCTCCATCAGTAAGGAGAAATTATGTCTGGGTCACTCAACCACTTCCTGTCTTATAGAGTATAGCCAAGCAATTCTAAACTTTATGGATTTCCCCGGCACTCTTTTACGTTCCCATAAAGCTTCATGGTCATACGCCGGTCACCAGAAAGTATGCAACGTGCAAACGCAAATGATTCTGTGCACCTCGCACCTTCTCTACGCTAGTGCTGCACACAATAACGAACGTCATCCGCATGAATGCGCTCCCACACCGATCGTAAAGGAGCAAACGCCGTGAAAAGACTCTTTGGAGAGACGGCAATAAGGGCCGTTTTCAACGCCTGGCCAACGCATTCAGGCATTTAAGTCGTAGAGTTCAAAGAAGCGTCCTCGGGGTCTTCTGCACAAAGGTGTAAACGGTGGTATGAACTTGGCGGGTGTGCCAGATAGAGTTGCGAAATAGGCACTTCTATTGCTAAATAGCATTCACGGCGTCTACCCTTATGATCTTTTGTCGATTAAGCAATAGCGAGGCGTTACGATGAGACCACGTGTTACATACTGTTGCTACATGAGTGGCGCGGAAGAAACGAAAGGTCAGCAATAAGCAGAGTTAGTGTGCCCTCTTGCAGAACAAACTTATTTCATGACTCTTTTACTCCGAGAACAAGTGTGGACTGGAACCGCCTTCCTGCTTCTCACCACCATCCCGGACACTGCAATTTTCAAGACAGCATTACATAATTTATTTTGTAACCATGTACATTCCCGTATATATTTTGTTCAAGTGCACCTCTTTCTGTTATACGCTCGGCTTCTGAATGTAAATAAATGAAATGAAACAAACCACGGCAAAAGACGATGCAGCTGGCCTTGTAGATTTCATCCACACAATCAGACTATCCAAACAAGCGTACCGCCACCGCTACTCTTTAAATGCTCGTGCGCTTCTCTGCTTCATTGCTGCTTCATATCAGGAAGTATCTCATCGGTAGGATGTCTTGCCGTCGCATAGAAGTGTGCGCAATTACGTACTTTCTACAATTGCTTTGCCTAATAGAGAAACTGAATAATGGGAACTGTATTGTACAACCAGAACAAGCATATACATTTTAATTTCTACGCTACTGTTGCTGAAAGTTGCAAGTCTATTTGAAAATTATAAAAACACAAAGATGAATTCAAGCAATCAGTCACTTGTGATGCGTCACGAAGAGTTTCCACTGACGTAATACTTTTCATGCGGAGGCCTCACATACGCCATAGTGGACATTGTTGAGCGCACGTATGTGTTCGTTGTGTTTCATCTCTTTCACTTCTTTTTAGTTGAGTTCTTCCACATCTCCAGTCACAGGCACCAGATCAAAGGTTGTGTGCTACAGAAACCCTCGCCTCCGTCTCTATCACGCAATGGACCAAACTATTTACACGTACAGCTGCCCCCCCCCCCCCCCCCTCATTGCGCGCAGTACGCTTAACCTTGCCACACCCCTTGGGAGTGCTCCTGCAAAGCGATCCCCCCTATACAATCAACCCCCCCCCCCCCCCCCCCTAAACTCACTGGAATCCGCGTTGTCCAGGGGGGTTATTCTGTAAGTCTCCACCTAGTGGACATGTCCATTTCGGCTGCTGCTGCTGCAGTTCTTATTGGCTGGGCTGGGTTACGCCTCGGACGGAGACAGGCACCCCCAGCCAATCAGTACTTCAGCAGCAGACAAAATGGATATGTCCATTAGGTGGACATTCCCAGAACACCCTACTCCCCTCCCCTTCCCAAGCTTCCCCTTCCCTACACGACCAGCAACAGCTGGTGTGGCGGTCGCGAGGGGCAGCCCGGGCTGCTGGGATCCTGTCCTGCCCGCCTGCTGCGTGTCGGCCGGACAACATCCGCGCTGTCGACACAATATTCAACCCTAAATGATTATTTATTTTTTCCTAGAGCCGTCCCCTTCCTTAAAATAAAGGCATCATTCATTCATTCATTCTATCCCTCGGTGTTTTTACCCATTCCTCCGTGCCCCAAACTCTTGGAAAGCTGCCTATCAAGCCTCAGATAATTTATACGGATATATATAAAACAACATTGCCCTTATTCTTACGCTTGAACTTTGATAACAGAACAAATTCATAGGAGCTATCGCTCATAGCGCACCTAGAGCAGTGTTCTCATTCGTCCAGCAGCTGAAAGGACGAGGAAGTTACGTTCGCTTGTCAGTCGCTTCTGCCCCGAATGGTGGTTCATCTCTTTGACGCGATGCAACCAAATTTACTACACGCTCTTTCTGGCGGAAAATGTGGAATATCTCCTACACACATTTTCCTGGCATAAAATTTGACCCTAACAAAGGTCACGACGAAGATGAAAAAGCAAGAACATCCCTTATTTTATTTTTTTCGCTCGATTTATTCTTCTCAAATAATTAAGCACGACGTTATTTGCGACGTTATACGAATCAACAAAACCGTCACGGTCGAACATATATTGCGAATATTCGCAACAAAACGGGGAATGTAGTGGCACGGCGGAGCTTTCTCCGATAAACGAATGGGTATTCTTCTGAAAGGCAGAGCTCCTTCAAGCGCGATAAAAAATTGAGAACAATAAGAAAGCGACGCCTTATCATTTCAGCTCCCAGTAAGATGTCTGAAATTAAAATTAAGTGGAGGGTTTCACGTACCAAAAGCACTATCTGATTATGAGGCACGCCGTAGTCAGGGACACCACCTTAATGTCGAGCACCTGACGTTCTTTAACGTTCACCCAATATACGGTAGCACGAGCGCTTTTACATTTCGCTCCCAACGAGATGCAGCCACCAGTGGTGCCGGGATTTTATCCCTTGGCTTCGTGCTCAGCAGCGCCACACCTAAGCCACTAAGCAATCACGGCGGGTGCAAATAATATATAGCAAACCGGCGTCGCGGATTCGAGATACAGTTGTAGACAGGCCATGAAGTTTCAGGCGTCAAAAGAAAGTCGCAAGCAAAAGACTGCGCAGACGCCAATGGTCTAGTACAGAAGAATAAAAATCTAGGCTCCATGAAAACCACGCCATTTCGAGACCCTGAGGGTGGCGAAAACTGACTTGTGCTCCTTCCATAAAGCTTAAGTTTATGACTGAGGTGGCGAGCGCAGCATTCTTTTGGGGGTCGAAGGGCGATGTAGGGATGGATGGACGGGCTTAAAGCCGCTGGTTGGGTTGAAACAAGCGTGAACGAAGACGGGACGCCAGCCGTGGTGCAAATCTTGCTGCGAGGTCACTGATGGTTGTTGTCAGAAACTTCCCAATATGTAAAATGCGAAGTAGTGTAATAAAATTTTGCACTGAAACATTTCGATTCGCGAGAAAGTTCTCTTCGCGGTGTCTCCTTTCTTTCTGTCTTTATTTTAAAGTTGGAAGAAGATCACGAATTTTTCTGCGGTTTATTGCAGTCTACAGACTTCTAAACAGGTTGAGAAAGTGTACAGACATCAGTAAGCAAAAAGTACACAACCATAAGTTCACAGGTTGTATATGTAAATGCGTAGCACAAACATATAAACATACTTTCTATAGAATGCCAAAAGAAATTTTGCAAGGGTCGAGCGGAGCAAATGAAGAACACCGAAAGTAATAAAGTCCATGTTTGAGAGCTCCCGAAAGTAACGCTTTTTTATGTTTTTTTTTTCAATGTTTTCAATATTGCAGTCGTCATGCGTGGCAATACAATCTGTATGTATCGTCTTTTGCGCCTCTGCATTTCTGCAGCGACTGCTGCTAAATCCCTCTATACAGGGGAACTACAGCTCGTTAATATTTTTAATTACCGTACATTACAGAAATGCTCTGTAGTTGTAGGGAGAGTCATTAGCTGCGGAGAAATAAACCATCTGGGAATAATTACCAGGCTCATGAAAGGAGAGATATACCACATATTGTTCCGCGATGTATTGGTCCTCAATGCTGAAGAAGCGGTTATTTTTATAAAGATACTTGATGAATTATTCGCACTATGTAATTTTTAAAGGAGGGCAAGCCTGAGAAATATCACAAGCAGATCCGCGCATAAAACGAATAACAACATGGACGATGAGTGAAAAGATTGCAAGGACATTTACTCTCATGAATTCAAGAACAGCACAGCAGAACGATGTCTCATGTTACTTGCCCTGACAAAAACGTGCCATGCACAAATGTGCTATAACGATGTGCTGCTTCTCCATGTATGCAGTGTCGTACAGGATCTCGCTTGAGTCCCTGTAGTACACTTCACACTGGCCCTTGTACACAATACACTTCACAATGGCCCTTGTAAAGTGAAACAGCTCAGTGCCGGTTATTCCTTCCTACACTAAAATAACCTCATCGCATTCTCTGAAAATGTTCGAGCTGCGGCTTCTATATTTCTATTAAGGGTTCATCAATAAATTGTTGTAGATGGAAGATGTACGAGGAACGGCAATAATTTTGAATCTAAGGACAGGACCTAAGGGTTGGGAAGGCGTAAGGGGCCCACTATGGTGGGCAAGGCACAAAGACACGCCTGCGGTGTATCTTGTGTCAACCACCTTAGTTATTCCCGAAATGCTGTTATTGGCTTCGTGTCACAACGCAGTGTACTTGTCAAGTGGCTCATCTGCTACGTATTTTCACGTAACCTCAGTGACATATACGTCCAAGTGCCAACGTAGTGTTGCTGTTGCGTTTCGAATGGCGTTTTCCGTACCGTTTCATTTTTTTTTCGTTGCCCTCATCATCCCCGTTTTTGCTGCAGCCGTTCTTGACGTGGCTGTTCTGTAGAACAAATGGCAGAGCTTTACTAAACTCATATTTCCATACTGGAAGCTTCAAGAGGTGAAGTCAATCAGCTGACTAGCAGCAGCTTCTGAGCAATTATAGAACGCACAGCGCACTGGAGATTCAGCATTCAACGCATTTGCTGCAAGCTTTCAATAAAGCTTGCTTTTCCCCGCTGCACATTCTCGCTTTTTTTTTTTCTTCCGTGCATTCCGCTATTGGCTGACGTTATTGGAATGCGCGGCAGTCGCTCGTCCTGTACGAGACGAGCCATGACCAGCCAAAAAAAAAAAAGAAAATTAATGCTTTTGCGGTAAGTACTGGCGTTAATTAAAGCAGGCCCCTGAGTCCTCGAACTCGGGAATCAATCAGCAGCTTCAAACCTTCGCGCAATGCAAATTACTTGAATAACTGACTGCGCACGCGGGTCTCCTAATGGCTGTCGAATGCGGCACGCGACAGTGACCTGCGAGCTGTTTGATTACCCAAGCGTAATTAGAACAGAAAACAAAACCCCGTGCTCGGGGTCCTCGCGTTGAGTCGATTCCAGTGAATAGTGACACATTCTGTGATATTTATTAAATATATCAATATAGAAGCATATTCTCAATAGTAATTACGTGGTGCAGTGAAGGACATGAATGTTTCTGTTGAATAATCAAACTCGCGCATCCAAAAAACAAAAAAACAAAAAAGCAGGTATGCTGCAGTGCTAGACGTATAATGGGCTTCGGCAAACATTTGTCTTTTGAGAAGCGTTTTGAAGTACTACATTATTATCAGCCTTTTGTGTGTGCACTGAAAATTATTATTATTATTATTTGGTTTGAGTACATATAACACAAGGACACGAAGGAAATAGGGAGGGAGCAAGCTGCCAACTGCCACCGAGAGGGGCACAACGCCTGCCTACTCTTTCAGGGGGAGGGAATAGAGGAGTTTAAAACATGAGGAAAGAAAAGAGGAGATGAAGAAATGACGGAGACACAGACAGAACAAAACAAAATACAAATAATGTCTATAAACGGGAGGCCAAGTCAGTGTCTTTAAGAAAAGTTAGTAGGGCTCGATGGGCCTGGTCACGTCGGGAAGCGCACCCTCTTGGAAAGAGGCAATCGTCAAGGGTCGCACTCTTCCATGAGGACATGAAAAGACAAAAACAAAGAAAGCAGCTTTCCACATTTTCTTCCTCGTTTTTAAACTGATTGTGAAGTCCTGTTATCTCGCTTTCACCGAAAAAAAATTGATGTGGTTTAGCTTTGGTAAACCCTGGTTGATAGCGAAAGCTTCACTGCCCTCGCTAGGCCCATTGTCGAGGTGTGGTTGAGGTGTGGTTTCGAAATGATATACAGACATGTTTGCAATGAATACAGTGTTCATTCATCATTTTTTATGCCTATGAAGACACTGCGGTCATCAGTAAAGTAGTGAGACTTGGTTGCAACTCGCAGCCGGGCCCAACTCTACTCGGGCAACGGCGGCAATGTCTCCTTTCAGGGCTCCGTAAAGGCCTAAATATAGTTCGACGTAGCGTGAACGCACGCGCACGTTATGTCACGTTGGCGAGAACAACAGCGGCTATAGTTCGACCGATGGTTCGACGTACTGGCGCCGCCAACGTAACCGGACGCGCGGCCAATGCGCTCCGACGCGCCCGGCGTCTGATGACGCTCGCCCACATGCCGATAATGTCGGCCTATAAACACGCCCTAATGCTCTCTTGTGGTTTGACCTCTAGCTCTTAAGGTGAAAGCTGTTGAGTCGCCGACGGCTGCCCGAGGTAGCGTAATGATGCTTTCGCTTCAAAAGAAAATGAAAAACGAAAATTAGGTCTCACGGACTTTCTCACATTGCACGATGAAGTATCGAGCGCTAAACTTCGCTGAATGCTTTACGTGTTGTTCCAAAACGCACCAGGATACTTGTCCCTCTCAAGTGAATACAAAAGATGCTGAGTTACTCAGAAAAATGAAAAAAAGAAGGAAAAAAAGAAAGAAACTAGTACTACTGCGAAAATGTTTGCTTACGTGAGAAGTAAACTGGTGACATTGTTGTGCTAACCTCGTATACACACGCGATTACTGCCGTTTAGACAGAGGACAAGCTGGCAAGATTTACAAGAGCACGTTGCAGACAAACAGCGTTCCACAACAATAGCTCTCCGATGTCAGCCTGCGTCCATAACTCTGATAGGCAGCGATCGATAATAAATCGATTCTTCGTGCTGCACACAACCTCTTGTTCCTCCCTCCCGTTTTCTTTCTTTCTTTTTTTCTTTCTTTCCTTCTTTCTTTCTTTCTTTCTTTCTTTTTCTCTATCTGTTCTTGTTCCATCCTTCCGATTGGCAAGACGTGCTCTGCTCCGGACGAACAGATACTACGCCGACCGTACAGCACGCATCGGACAGCCTGCTAAGCCTTCAGGCCCTACGCTACGAAAAAAAGAAAAGTTGTAGTATATACATTGAGGGTAAAGAACGCCTCCAGGCCACCCACAACAACAGAGGAGGAAATTCGGTGACAGCAGAAGCACTGGGCGAACACCTCGAATTGTCGCCGTATTCTTCTATATCTGCCAAGAGATGTAGTCAAGAGGAGAGAAGAGGGAAAGAGGGAAGCCCAGGAGAGAGGGGGAAAGCGAGAGAGAGAGAGAGAGAGAGAGAGAGAGAGAGAGAAAGGGAAGACGAGAAGTCGCCTAGAGTTGGAACCTCGGGCCACGTACGAGTCGGCAGGCTTTTTCGCGCTTGCTTGATTTTCCCATCGTGCCCGAATGTGAGGGCCGTTTTCCACGACATGAAGCAATGCCGAATAAACACGAAGTCTAGCGTTGAGAGAGGGGCGCTGAGAGCACAAGTGTGACGACAGTTCAGTGCCGGTACCTCCTAAATGAGGGCTCCCGGAGTTATTGGGCGGGCAAGGGGAGCAGGACGAGCCATCCGGAGATCCCACTGTGTTTGATGGCGTCGACTGTGACGTCATCTGTGACGCCCACAGTAAGGAAAGAGAGAGAAGTCAGAAAGTAACGTTATTTGGATTCTTGGAAAGGGCAACTGAAACCCTTCCAGACGCGTTCAAAGAGGCCGGTGTCTGCCTCTGCAATATTACAATGAGCTGTTAATGAGACTACAGGCAGTATACTACGACATAGCATAGAAACTACTCGTGTTGTCTAATGCATGAGTTAACAGTTTTTTTTTTCGGTTCACTAGTAAATACAAAGGAAAGGGGTTCCAAACTCATAGAATGAAGCCCGCCCAAAGGAATCGCGGCCATTATCGGTGAGCATTGTAAAACGATGAAGCACCATCTTCGTCCCGCTCGACGAAATAGTATGAGTTGAACGGCTGCCCCCGTGTATATGCGGCTATTCAAGCCACACACGTTGACTGCCTCCTGCATTCAAATCCACTCACTCAAAGTTTTCTCTTTTCTGCATTGGCCGTTACGACGGCCGCTTTCTATTGTGGACATGACGTCTGCGCGTAACAACTGTTATAAGGATTTTCTTTTTGTTTGTAGCACCGGGTTTTTCGAAGCGCGCATCTGAATGAACCAACACCGCGAGCATTTGATGAAAGGAGAGTGTGCGCACCGAGGAGCATTGAGCAAGCTTACTAACACGTGCACGAAATAAGTCGTGCGTCTTGCGCCTTTCACGTTCATTTCATTTTGTAAGAAAGACTGCTTAATACGCCAGGGATAGCAAACAGGGCTAAAAAGACAACGCTATTTCACTCTACTTACGTTAGCGTTTGTCGAAACCACGTTGCGTTGCAGACGAGGGCGTAAAATCTACAAGTACGGCATTATATATATTAATACTACGAAATTTATTATGGGTAGCGCGAAAAAAAGACATTGTTGTTGTTTTGGACGAGGATACCATTCGTGTGTTCGAGGAAAAATTCAAGAGCTAAGGCGTGCCTCTAGTATACTAACACCGGTTTATTCCATGACAACTCGCAGACAACCGCTGCGCACGCAGACGTACGTAGTTCACGCAGACACACATGTATGATCAGACGCAGTTTGCTCGCGTAAGCTTGATCCCGTGTTCCAGCGTGCGCGACACACTATCCACACACCTGGTCTAGCATGCACGAGACACTGCGGATCGTTGCGATCCAGGGTGCAAACCACGCACCAACTCACGCCTTCTAGGTAGTGGTAGTAATTGCCGAATTTGTGGAACGTGGAGGCGCAGCATCTCCTGCATGATTACTACATCAGACGCGGAACTTTTTTGACCGGTGCCTCTATAGCCATCTTGGGCAGCGGGAAGACCAAATAATATACATGGTGTCTCGTAAACAGTGCCGGCTAAACTTAAAGTGACACTAAAAAAAATATTAGGTTACGCTTAATCGTTGCATATTGCTTTTGGAGTTGTACTTATGTAAATTTTACAACGAGCAGCGGCTCAGTACGTCCGTAGGAGTTTTCTGCGACGTTAACACACGTCGTTTACTCAGCTCGGCATGCACACTATGGAACTCCTGGAGGTAAAAATTAATCTGGATCCTCCCACTAAGGCGTCTCTCATAGCCTTTGTGCTGGTTCTGGAGGTTTAACTCAATTAGTCAATCATTCAACAGGCATGGTAGTTTTGAAGTCCCAAGGACTAAGTCAAGGTAAATAGATCAGTGGCATAGCCAGAAATTTCTTTCGGAAGGGTAAGTGGGAAGAAAGGGGGGTGGGGGCGCACGCAAATGACCGAGGACCAACCGTCATGTTAAAAACCATCTACCAGCACCAAGGCCCAAAATAATAAAAAGGAAATAACGTTTAGCTAAATGTCCAATCGTTCTCGGAAGCGTTTTCGAAAAGTGAAACAAGATTTGGAGACAAAATAAAGGCAAATATACCTGGAAATTGAAGAGCACCGTCACGCGCCAACTTCTTGTGAAAGCTAACAATATATATAGTGACGTTTCATTTCGTGAACGCGAGTTACGGGTGGGCGTATGGCTGCTTTTCCCTTTTTGAGCATTGCGCATAGAATGTTTTAGAAATGCTTTGATTGTCTGTAAGTGTTACCGTTTTCTTTAAGGCTTATTTTTTCTTGCTTAGTGTGTTTTATGCATGTTTTTATATTTTCCTGAAGTGTTAAGTGCAATGGTAAGCATAGGAAGCGGGCTTCCCGCTGTTCTGGAGTTTCTAAGCTATTCCGTCTTGCGTCACACACCCGCATTGTCGCAAGCCACCTAGCACGTTCTTCAGAAGTCACCTGGACATGTCAAGCCTGTGCCTTTTGTCGGTGTTGTTCAGCTCGTGCCCGGCGCTTGCCGACGAATTCGTGGTCGGTCGACTCACGCTGCTTGCTACCACTTGCGTTGCTGCTGGCTCCTTCTTGCTCTGCGCTCGGCCTCTCGGCCTCTCGGTCGCCAGACGAAGCCCGTACATCCATAGCGCACATAGAGCCCGTAGTAACTGCCAGAGGAGGTGAACCAAGCGCGCCTCCACCTACCCTCCTCCTCCGCGACGCTCCGTCTCCTTCCTCCCCCTTCCCTCCACCGTGCGCTCCTCCGCAACTTCCCCGGCGCTCGCTTCCCTCTTCCAGCTCGGCGGCCGCCGACTTTCTCGCCGATGCCACAGATGGGGCATGTACGCTTGCGCGTAAGAGAACAGCTGAAATAATATGCGTAAAATGTTTAAACAACACCGGCGAAAGCCTGGAAATTTTGGCGGCGAGATTTGGCGGCGAGTTTTTTATACAGCTTTTTTATTAATAGTGTACTTAGGAAAGCATTGAGCAACTATTGCAAATACGGTAAAGCGCTGCATCTTTGACACGTTTCACGCGTTGCGGAGGAGCCATAGCCAAAACACGATCACGTGTCGACTTCGACGAGTGAATGCACTCCTCTGGCTCTAACAAAACGATAAAATTGAAGAAACATCTCGCGCCACTGCTCAAAGGGCGAGAGAGGGAGGGGAGGCGACGTTTATCTGTGGCACCAAATGCGTATTTATATAAAAACGTTGCGGTGCGAGAAGGTGGTAAAGACTTCCGACGCTGCTCGAAGAGTTTCCCGTTCTGATCTCGTCGAAAACATCCGAGCAACAGTTACCAACGCCGCGCACGTTCGGGGCGAACGCGGGCAAAACGGCGACGGCGTCGACAACAGTTCTGCGCGTTGCCGGTGCTGCTGCATGTCCAAGTTTATACAGCTGATAAAACTACTATCCTTACTCCGTATAGCTCTCTGCTAAGTTGCTATCGCAATTGATGCTTCGCCTTTCGGGTGAAACTGCGACATTTTAACACGAAAGTGTTTTATTCCGGGGTCCACCAAGACTTCACTGACGTATTTCCGTCACGGAAATACGTCATAGAACATAATACAAAGAAAGAAACCAGAAGAAAAAGTTCCACAAACATGCAAAATTTGGGAATCGAACCCACGACCTCTCGGTCCGCGACGATAGATCGCCGAGCGTTTAACCCATTGCGCCACAAACGCATTCGCAGAGAGCTACACAGACGCGCCTTATATATCTAACACTCCTCCGTGTACCCGCGCTCTTGCTCGGGGCGGTGCCGCCGCCTATGAGCAGAAAAGAGAAGTACTGCATTATGACACTAAAGCCCGGGATACATGGAGCGAACTTTCTCGACGAACTTCACGCGTCAAGTAACGACGCGGCGACACGACGCAGGATGTTTGCTGTGTTGCAATACATGCGGCGAACGCCGCCGCGCGTTGGCCGCCGTGTTGGCGGCGGTCCCGGCCGCCCGCTTCGAACTGAATTTGGCGTTGTCCTTGTAGAATTCACTTAGTTGGAAGCAAATGACTGCGTAAACGGCTTTCGCTTAGTCTCAGGCCGCTTCGACGACAGAGTATTATGGATAACCTTGAGTAGTTTTCGAGATCGCTTCTCGTTTCGAACGCGTCTAAGCCTAGCGAAAGAAATATCCGATGCCAACGCCATCTATCGGGGAAGTCGGGAGATAGGCATGACGACAGCATGTGGCCTCTGAGATCAGAAGATTTCTGTTGAAGGTTGTTGTAGAGAGCTTGCACTGCTTGTCTGTTTCCTCGCAGATCAGCGGATATGGGATGTACAAATACAACGCGATTCCTGAGAAATCATACTAGGAACTACTCAATCGGTGCAGAGACATGCAGACACGGCAACACCAACGCGATTGCAGACGACGCGAAAAGGCGCGCGCGCGCGAAACACCAGCATGCATTGCGACCGGAACTAGTGCCTCCTGATTGGCTGTCGTCCACCGCTGCGCGCTAGACGCTTCCGGCGGCGGCGTTCGCCCGACGAAAATGTTTGGACAGGCAGATCGGCTGCGGACGGCAAATTTCTTGACGCCGGCCGTCGGACGTTCGCCGCCCGACGAAGTTCTTCGCTCGGACGCCGGTTATTCGCTCCATGTATTCCGGCCTTAACGCGCACCGACAGTGAACGCTTCGGTGGTCTCAGTACTACGACGCCTCGATGCCAGCATTCGAAGGGACGCTGGCATCAAGAAGCACTACCAACGCCACCTAGGTGGCGTTCACCGTACTCAGCACAGCGGAGCGTGGCCTCCGCAATTAGCTCTGAAAATGTTTCTGAAGTTGATCGCGGAGGCTGCAATTACGACGCGCTGTACGCGCTGATTTGACTCGGTGACGATTCAGTTACGTGCTTTGTCTTGCGCGTTGTATTAGTGTGTCAGTTACGTGCTTCGTCTTTCGCGTTGTGCTAGCGTGTGCAGCGTAGTGCAGCTTCCATATGCACGACGGTTGCTCATGGTCATCGACGTTGGTAGTCGTGATGGAGGAGACGTGCCACCAGGCGTCAGCGTGGGTGCATCAACGCCTAAGGGCGCTTTAGCCACAAAACACCAATAGACATTATATATCAATGTGCAATAAACATTACACTACTTCTGTGAAGACACGTTTCACTTTCGTGTTCTATACCGATTCCTATATAAGAGGGATCAACCACATTTTTATTTTAGGAGACGGCTCCTCAGGGTCGAGCCTTGTCCCTTGTCGCGCCGTCGTAGCCACGCTAGTACTCGCCGCTCCCGCTAGAGGTGCAGCTGCGCTCTCTTTCTCCCTCGTTCCCAACGCGCGCTCTCTCTCTCTCTCTCGTCCGTATCTAGTGGCGCTGCGGTGCACAAGGGCTATCTATATAAGCGCTGTATATAGTACTGTACACATGTAAAGTATATATATATATATATATAGTATATGTACGCCACGCTTCGTCTTCTGGTTCCGGCTCCGGCTCCGCTTCCGGCTTCCGGAGAACGCTTCCGGCGTTTTGCCCGAATGATCCCCCGGCCGGTGCTTCGCCCACTCATCATCATTCACCCCGTGGATATGCGGTGTTTTTATATATATATATAGAATTACCTATCGAACTTTCCCCCCCCCCCTTCAGATTCGATATATCTGGGTTCGACTGTATTACTGGTATTTAATTCAAACTCTGGTATGAAGGCAACTTTTCTTGAAAGCCATCATGAGAAAGAAAGAAAGCATAATGCGCAAATTGATTTTCTACTAGTAAAGCAGCATTTTGCTCTAACTTTTGTAGCTTCCATGCATGCCGCACCCGCCGTGGTGGCTTAGTGGCTTTGGCGTTGCGATGCTAAACACGAGGTCGCGGGATCAAATTCCAACCTCGGTGGCCGCATATCCACGGGGAGAGTAATGCAAAGATGCCCGTGTGGCCGTGCATTGGGTGCACGGTAAAACCACCCTGCTGGTCAAATTTATATTTTCCCACTGCGGCGTGCCTCATAGTCAGAGCGAAGTTTTGGAACGTGAAACCACCGAAGCAATTTATTTACGGCGAAGCTGTATATGGCAAGCCGATTCTTCGGTCCGTCGCCTGTACGCAGAAACTATCAACATCGAGCTCGAGCATCGTGGTCTTCTTCCACAGCTGGATCGTTGGCGCCCCTCGCGCGCTCGTGCCACTGCTCCCGCGTTCGTCGGCGTCGTCTCCTTCCACAGCAGACTCCGTTGCCGCTCATCATTCCAGCGTAGAATTTCACTTCTCTTCTGTCGTCGTAATGGGGAGGCCGCGTTTACGGGTGTACGAGCCCTTGCTTAAAGGGGTATGAAGCATTAATTGTCTTACCGTGACGGACAGATTTAATTTTGAAGCAATTTAATTTCGACGAATCGCAAGCAGCAATGCGGCAACGGCGGACTCCGGGCATAGCGTCAGTGACGTCATTCCCTCCGTCGTAGCCGAAAGTGTGCGTAACCTCATTAAGAAGGACAAAGATGTAACCAAATAATTTATAAATTCGTTAATGTACCGTCGGGATTAACCCAGTGATAAACACCGGGGCCGCACGTTTCAGCTTCGCTGGTTAACCATCTGTACGGAGTGCTTGGGCGGTGATTTTTTCCCAGTAATGCATTTGGAGGACTTAACTCAATTAAGGGACATTTAGGAATCCGAAAGAGGTTTTTCTACGGATACTTATATTACAATTACTCAAAATGCTAATTGGAGATATAGATGAAACTTGCAGATTAACCTGCGCAAGTACGTAGGCTTTTCGAGGTGACCTATGTTAACGGCGCCTTGAGAAATTACCTACATCTATAGGTACATGGCGGAGTATGGTCTGCTCCTCCCATTGCTTTTGGTATTTGAATGTTTTCTTGTACTTGAAGCCACGTGCGCATGTATTTTCAAAAATAATTTTGTTGAAATAAACTTCTCTTAAACATTGAAGATACATACTATGTATACGTGCCCGTGATTTCTGCGTGTGTGTGATCGTGTATGCGTGATAATTCTTGTATATACACATCTCAAAGCATCACTACAAAATTATGTGAAGTGCCTCTGTCCCATCATCATTGTAAATGACCATTGTGTACACTGTACATATTCAACATCATTTTATATAATGTGACAATTAGTTTATATGTAAATGTGCGTTTCCGTGGGTCTATGTGGTTATATGGTAGTGAATGTGGACTAGGACATTTTTTTTGAAAACCTGCCGTGTAGACAATGCTCCGTACTTTGCATATGTTATCGTCGTAGTAACGCAGCTGTCCGTCATGGTGACTCAGTGTTCGCATCGTCTTTTAAAGACGATAGTCTTTCTGTGCCGTTGTCAGATGGGAAGAGGACTTGGCACCCGTAGGTACCGCGCCCCAGAGCGTTCATGTACTCAACAACCCAGCATCATTCGGTACATTGACCCCGGCACCCCCCCCTACCCGGGCTCACTGGGTGGGGGGCTTTGATTCGGGCCAACGGTCCTTCCCGGACAAGGGGGCCGCTGTGGAGCGGCGCACACCGTGCTATTTCACGCTTCACACAAACAGCCATGTCGGTCGTCAGGGACACAAGCCCATCAGATCCCTGGATTGCCTCGACGGAAAAGGTGTCAAGGCAAACAACCATGGAGACAACAGAAGCCGTCCGCGGCGCAGCGCACTCTGTTGCGCCAGCACCGGTTCCAACTCTGTGTTCCACTGAGGCGAACGGAAATACGTGGATCGACTGGCGCATGCTGTCCAGTCGAGTGACCTTAGAAGCATGCATCATAACTTAATGGAAAGCTTTCCACCTGACTCTTCAAAAATCACAGCTGGGCGAGCCCACACTTCGAGAAACTTCTTCTCGCCTAGGTGATGCCGCTCCCGGGTGAGATGAAACCAGACTTCCTTCCGTGCTTTTCCAAGCACTTCGTGAAGACCCGGCGCCGCTCCCCCGAAAACCGCATCACAGCGTGCTAACCAAACTTGGTATGAGCACTCGACAAGAAGAAGCACGAACTGGTTGATCGCCTGGCTGGGCAAAGGGTGCAAGAAACGGACTGTCTGAAATGGAACGCCTGGGAGACTAAACAAACTAGCTATCCGTTGGAGGAGAGCAGCAGAAAGTAAACACTGCGAAAAGATGTGAACTGTATCTTCTCGACCGCGACAAAAGGGGCACACTCCACGAGCCGGGATGGCTGTGAAGGGTCGGAAGCTAATCGGCAAACAGCCTCGCGCCAGGCGGTACATGAATGTAGCTCGCCTGGCGTCAAGGAAGCTTGCCGTAATGAGCTTCCAACTTGGTCTGTGAAAAGACAGGTCATACCTTTGGCAATGCGGGGGGAGACCGGGGGTAAGGATGTCAACTAAATCTTGGAGCGGAGTGGAAATTACGTCGATGTCGGACTGGACCTTGCGAAGGCGTGCCAACGAATTGGCAGCCATCGCATAGAAGGGGGTCGGGGTTCCTGAGCGAGGCACACAGTGAGAAAATGTGCTCTGGGAAAACAAACGGAGTCTAGTGCTAAGGAAGAAGGAAGTAAAGCTTCGAGTCAGGAGCATATCTGAGCTAAGGGCAACCTGGGTCCACCTGACGTGCAGTGCAGCAGCTACGATGCCCAAGTCGGGAATTCCGAGTCCTCCCTTATCCTTGGGCAGCTTAAGTACCTGCCTAGCTACACAGCCAGTTGTCCCTTTCCAGAGAAACCGAAAGAGAACCCTCTCCAAGATAAGCTTGGTTCGGGTTGGAACAGGGGACACACATGCTACATACGTGAGAAAAGAAAAAAGAAGAGACCTAAGAATGTTCGCTCTAGCTGTCAATGGACACGACAACGCGCTGAACTCCTGAATCCTGGTTTCAAGCTTCTCTTTAGCTTGCTGCCAGTTTTCAGAAGACAGGCCATCTGGATCGAAATGGAAACCGAGAATTCGCAACCGCGTTTTCACGGGTAGACCATGAACGGGCTGCGGGCTGGACGGAGTGGAGTTCAAGTACATGGCTGCACTTTTCGACCTATTCAACCTCGCACCGCTCGCCCTGCAGTAACTGTCCATGACGTCCAGCACGGTGCATGCTGATGCCTCGTCCGGGACGACAATAGACAAGTCGTCTGCATAGGCGAAAAGTGCAACTGGAGGGGAACCTGGTGGAAGTAGGAACTTGCCAATTCTACTGTCACAGGATAGCCTCTGCAGAAGGGGTTCGAATGCGAGTACATAGAGAGCAGGTGAGAGCGGATCTCCCTGCCGTACACCACGACCCACAACGAAAGCCTCCGAGACGCGATCCTGTATGAGAACAGCAGAAGTCGGTCGAGAGTACAAAGCTTGGACCATACGCTGAAAACCCACGCTAAAGCCGGCCTCCTTCAAAACCCGAAAAAGGTACCTGTGGCTAATGATATCGAAAGCCTTCTCCTGATCAAAGGAGCAGAAAATACCGGGAAGTTTCCTGGCATTTGCCCACAGGAGAAGGTCTCTAACTGCTAAACCGTGAAGCTGAGTGGAACGTCCCTGAACGCAGCATGCCTGGTATGGGCCCAAAACAGTGTTGAGAACTGGAGTGAGTCGCATACACAGACACTTTGCTATGAGCTTGTAATCGCAGTTCAGAAGTGTGATGGGCCGCCAGGCTCTTAGATCGGTGCTTCTCGACTCATCCTTGCACAGGAGAGTGATTAGCCCCTCTCTTTGAGACGCTGACAAAGTCCCTTCACTGAGCAGCCTGTTCACCAATGATGTGAAAGGCTTCCCTAACAGTCTCCAAAACTTCACATAAAATTCAACTGTCAAACCATCGGATCCTGGACTGCGATTGTGCTTCATAGACTTCACTGCTTCCAAGAGCTCGTTTTCAACTATGGCTGTGTCTTGGGGAACTTAAACGCTGAAAATTTGGTCTGTCTGTCTGTCTGTCTGTCACCCGATTCAGCCACCCGGCCAAAGCTGGACCACTTGCTTACCGCCCACACTACTTAAACTGGTACGGCTGTTCATACTTGTGAACGTTATCGATCACAAAGTAAATATTACGCATATCTGAGGCGCAACATCACTAGGTAAGTATTAGGAGGTGTGTTCCTTTAATAGAAAATACATAGATACGTAACTCTAAAGACCCTAGTTTCTTAAGCTGCGCTGAAAATGCCATGCTATGCGCGCCGACGAACGACGTTCCCCGACTGCGCGCCGACGAGCGCCCTCTGCCATGGAGGAAGGAAACCCTCTGCACAAGCTCATGTTTCCCGATGTATTGCCAGATGGCGTCCATGTCTCACGCAGCGCCTCCTCAATTTTATCAATGCCAGCCAGATGCGGCCGATTCAACATAAAGGAAGCGCTGTCTGAGGCAGGGCAAAACATAAATGGCCGCTTGATGAAATAATGCCGTAAAATGAAATCTGTTCAAACAAACCTCCATTGCATTTATCATGCCAGGACGGAAATGGTACGAGAACAGCATCACGGGTGGCCGCGGATCAGACCAGCACTCATGTAGTACGGCCGGCAGAAGACTATCGTCTTTCGACGACATTTGCAGCGAAACACGCAGATACGCGGCAATTTTTGTTGGCACAAACGTTTTCTAAACTGGAAATGCTGTCTTCTGCTCTACACACAAGAACTTGGAGGACGCTTAACCTTCGCCTTTAAGAGTGGAACGCGATAGCATTCAAAGATCCTTGACTGCTTTACACACTGCTTCCCAGCAACTGCAGCTTCTGTAAGCGTAATGTTTACCGGGAAACGCTGGCGGTGAACGCAATGGCGGGCGAATGCTGCTAACCACGCCGCCGAGCAAACTCGAGACATCGAACGCAAGCGACAACGGCGGACTGCGGGCATTTACCGTCAGTGAGGTCGTTCTCTGCGTCGCAGCCGAACGTGTGTGTAACCTCATTAAGAAACACAAAGACGTAACTAATAATTGATAAATTCTTTAATGTACCGTCGGAATTAACCCAGTGATAAACACTGGGGCCGCACGTTTCAGCTTCGCTGGTTAACCATCTGTACGGAGTGCTTGGGCAACACCACCTAGAAGTGTTTTGGCTTGGGCGGTTTTTGTTTTTTTCCCACGAAATCAAAGTGCCACGCATTTCCCTCGGCACGCTCAGGGACAATGTTTGGTATACGTTTACTTTTTTATGTTGCAAGAAAGTCACGCTTCTGGCTGTCTCTAAATCATCTATAGCTCCGGCTTAGCGCGGTGAAGGGCAACACCACCTAGAAGACTTCTAGGTGGTCTTCTAGGTGGTGTTGTGAAGGGTCGAGGTGCTGAGAAATCTTGCCCAGCGCAGCTGTTGTACAGGGATACACCGTGTAGTGATCGCGCGAACAGCTCTCGTACTTAAAACTCAATTTGGGAGCTCGAGCCCGAGACGCCACACCGATTAGCGTAGCAGCGTACATTGGCGAGACGGCACGTCGTCCCTACCAGTGGTTGTATATAGTTTCCAAAGGAGCGTCAGTCGCCGGGCCCTTTTACAAAACAAGTCTGGGTATGACGACGACCACGCTCACGCCGGCGACGGGCGTGATCTGAAGTTTAAAGCAGTCGCGACGGAATGCTCTTTTCCGAGACGGGGAACATCCGGATAATTGTTGGCACAGGGAACGCGTCTCCGGTGGCTCGCTAACGCGCGCGCCTAAAGAAATGTGAACTGGCGAAGGCAGGCGAGCAGGGATGTGCTCACTGCATGCCTACAGTGTCTGTTTACAAGCTTCAACGTGGTCTCTTTAGCGAAAATCTCGAGACAGGATGCGGCGTGGCTGCTTTTTTAAAAGCGCAGGCCGCAAGGCGAACGGAATATGTGATGTAGCGGGTGCCACACCTTTGTGCCAAACCATCTATGGCGTTATTTTGATGCGATTAGCATCCTTGGGAAACTTCACCCCCACTTCGCGGTATGTATGTGTGTCTGCAAGAGGATGGATAGTTGGGTGAGTTGGTACGGTAACATGCTCTTGGTTTAAGCGCGAAAGAAACATGGACGGTGGAAGAAGACAAGACAAGCGCTAGCGTTTGTCCTGTCTTCTTCCTACATCTGTGTTTCTTTCAAGCTTAAACCGAGTATGTATGTATGTATGTATGTATGTATGTATGTATGTATGTATGTATGTATGTATGTATGTATGTATGTATGTATGTATGTATGTATGTATGTATGTATGTATGTATGTATGTATGTATGTATGTATGTATGTATGTATGTATGTATGTATGTATGTATGTATGTATGTATGTATGTATGTATGTATGTATGTATGTATGTATGTATGTATGTAGTCTCATTTACGCCACTGTTCAATGAAAAAAAATATCCTTTAATATTTCTCTGGTGCGGGGCGCAATCGAACCGGCGTCACGCGGGTTCCTCAAGCCCATCTGCATGATGCTTTAGCGTTGCGCTACGAATGCACGCAGGCAGGGAGATTACAATCCTCAGCGTTCGCACGCACTGGCGCGCCAAGTATCTCGGGGGCCATGAACGAACTTCGCGGTGGCGCCGGTAGATGGCGAATCGCGTCCAGAGAGAAGCGCGACAGAAGAGCCCGGCCACCATAGAGACCTCACGCATAACGCGTTTCAGCGGTGACAGCGCAGTGTATCACTAGATTGCTTCAATGCTAATGACATTAACATCGCCACTGATCGTGAGATGAATTGCGCTTGAACGTCTTTCTTTTTCTTTTTAGAATGCGCTACTTGCCAACCGGCGGCTTACTTATAATTGGACCAGCAAATCCACATCATTTCAATGTGTCTTCGAGCGGGATATGCCAGCGTGGCTAAAGCGTATACAGGGTGTCCCAGCTATCACGCAGCACGATTTAAAAAAGAGGAACGGCGTTACGCGAAGCCAACCTAGTGTGTATTGTTTCCAGTACAGTGGAGTAGCCGCCAGTATGTTTTTCGTTACTGAGATTTAATTAGGTAATTGTAATTAATTATCTATCTCGAGAAGTACTGTCCTAATTATCAAAGTGTCAATGAGAAAGCTGTAGAGCAACATGAAAAACTCCAGATACAGCTTTCCGTTGCTCAATACGTGCTACATAAAAGTGTTTTTCCGAGCGTGAAAGAAGCCCTCGAATACACGCAGAATTGCCGCGCGACTGGCCACTCGAGGCACTTTGCGTGTATTCGCGGGCTTCTTTCATGCTCGGAAAACCACTTTTATGTAGCACGTATTGAGCAACGGAAAGCTGTGTCGGGAGTTTTTCATGTTGCTCTACAACTTTCTCATTGACACTTTGATAATTAGGACAGTACTTCTCGAGCTAGATAATTAATTACAATTACCTAATTCAATCCCAGTAACGAAAAAAAAATACTGGCGGCTACTCCACTGTACTGGAAACAATACGCACTAGGTTTGCTTCGCGTAACGCCGTTCCTCTTTTTTAAAATCGTACTGCGTGATAGCTGGGACACCCTGTATAAGGCAGCTTTGTGGCCAGTCCTGCAGGAGGCTCATTGTTGACAATCACATGGTTTGACTAGGGGCTTAAGTGAAATGAACGCATTGAAATTCCCTGTGTACGAAAGGACACGTAGGTCTACCTTACAGCAACGACAACGATAATGGAACGAGACAACACGAGGGAAAAACGGATAATAATTTACACGAAAACGAATGTACTGACAACGGAACATGAAAAAATAAGGGCAGAGTAAAGGGACCAAGCCAAGACACGCCGTACTTCAAAAGGATATACATCTTAAACTGTGACGAAGGCCCAGCTCACGCAAGAAAATCCATATTTCTCGAAAATTATATCTGGCGGCCATTCATCTAATCCATATTCGCGAACTTAGAGATTATGCGAGAGATAAATATATATATTTCACAGAAGGAAACCGGCTTCTTCCTTCAAAATCTTCAAGCTCGGGGAATTCGCGTGATATATATTTTTTTTGCGACCACAGAGTTACATATCCAAATGCGTGTTGGATGCCGCTGTCTCTCGCGGCTAAATTAGGCAATTTTTCTCCGAGCCAGGGATGGAGCAGGGCCGAAAGGACGATCGCGTTTTTGCGCTACCCCAGAGCAGCGTTGCGCGCAGCGACAGGAATTGGGTCGTGCAGAAGCATTTATTCTTTTTTACTTGCTTTCTACGTAGCTCCTGTTGCGCGAAGAAGCGACGTTGCATTCGCTATAGGCAAGAAAGATAAAAAGCAAAATATTTACGATTTCTGCAAAAAATATCCATCAGGACATCACCACAGCTACCAAGCTGGCAGCAAACCGAGCAGCCTTCTTTTATTTTGCAGCAGCCAGCTCGCGTGTCGGTGATTCGTGGGCAGCTCTGCAATGCCTGAGGCCAGCACTTCTGCAAAGAGCAGCTAGTCACCGACATTACGAGTACTTACACTCAATGGCCTGCCGTTCAAGCCACAGTGTTGTGCCTCAGTTGCTGCCCGCCCATTGTGGCATAACATGGTATGTCACAGCTGACCAGGCGGCCGGAACTACATGCACGAAAAAACTTCAATAAGCTGTTCCTGATGTCATTTTCAAGAAGTGACGCAGCGGCACTGGTTTCAGTCGTTCCATGGCGTGCTATCTAAGCGTATAGCCTGTGGAGTGACGCAGAGCGACAATACAGTCCGCTTAATTGTTTCGATCCCACGTGGCCGTGATAGGTGTGATTGAACACGTCTTTATTGTATTAGCCTGAATGTCGCTTACACAAGCTGCTATATTCAGAATTCATTTGTCCAGCGCGCCATTGTGTCTCACCTGTGGTGTTGACGAGGTCTCAGACAACCTAATGTGTATGTGTATAGTCGGTTTACAGCCTCAACGGCTGTTTTAAGGAATGCTTTGAGAATGCGACCTGAAATGCGACTTCAGCTGCCAGACGCTCATGAACCGTGACAAAGTACGGAATCTCAACTGCGCCCAATAAAGCCCTGATAGCGTTCCTTCAGGAGACAGGCCTCAATAAGGCTTTGTAAACAACTTTTGTGATAGTGCATATCGCGCGCGTGAACGTGTTAGTGCGTGTGTATGTCCTTTGTGTTTGCTTTTCTCTTCCTTTCATTCATCCCTCACCATCTCACCTGGAGTAACCTGTCGCTAGGTTAACCTGTCCAGATATCATTCGACTCTCTCACTCTCTCTCACTCTCTGTATATGCTCGCACGCACCTGTATACACGTGCGATGTAACTGCCGCTAGCAATTAAAAACGAAGCGACACACGTGAGGCAAAAGTCTTTACTGTTAAAACGATCCGCATTTACATGTGAAGAATGTCGTAAAGAAATACCGTATCTTCCGGAACGCAGTCCGCGGATTTATAAATAAATAAACAAATAAACAAATAAAAAAAACTGTCAGCCCTTTAACTGGGGTGAAGATGGAAAACCAGCCAAGCTGTACTATGGGGGGAATTATGCATTTTCAATTATGACTATCAAGATGTGATGGTGTAATTGGTTATTTGAACTATTAAAGAATGAGAAATATATGATTCAATGGTTTTATTTTGTTTAGTGACCACAGGAACCATGGCCTTATGGTCGCTACGGTACACCGCCATAGGGTGTATGGCAAAGGTTGGCACGTTCATCATAAACACGTCACCAATGTCACGCGGGTTTGGTGCGATCGCGGGCAGGACGCCGTCACCGCAGAAAACAGTTCTGCGCGTTGTTTGGATGACCGCACACAACCGCTGCCAAAACGAAGGTTCATGCAGTCTATCGTTTCAACGGAAACTTAGCGGCGAAAGCACAGCGCATACAAAGGTAGGAGCCGTGTTGCAGATCGCTTTCAAGATACGGTGCGCGCGACGGCCCGTCGCCGCGCAAAGTACAAGTACGCAGTTAATTGCTCGCAGAGCAAAAGCCTCACTCCCTCCCTTCCGCGTTGCCTTCCCGCTTTCCGCCTTTCGCGTGTGTGATTGAGTCGCCAGTTCCCCTTGCGCAGAACCGCAAGCTACGCATTTGGTGCCGCAGCTAAACGTCGCCTCCCCTCCGCCTCTCCCGTCCCCCCACGGCCTTTTGCGCGACGGAAGAAGTCGCGTTTGCTCTCCGCCGTGCGTTCGCTCCCCGTGAAAGCGCGCGTCCCTGGCGCGCTTTCACTCGCACATACAGCACATGGCCAATGACAGTTTTTTTTCTACACGTGTACACGACCATCGGAGCTGAGTCCTTAACAGCTTCGCTGTAGTTAATAAATTGAGAAAAGGGCGAATAAATCTATAAATCGATTGATTGATTTGATTGATTGTTGATTGATTTGTTGATTGATTGATTGATTGGCTGGTTGGTTGGCTGGCTGGCTGTGAAAGCACACAGGTCGTAAGCGGAGGTACGTAGCATGGAAAGATGCCAGGCCGAGAAATTTCCGACAGAACCCATCTTACGATCACAATCAACGTTAATGCCAACATTCAAGTAATGTAGTGACACACCGTATTGCTGATGACACATTTATTTAGAAGGTGTAGCTCTCATCCTAAGATTACCATTGCTTCGGGTTCCTCACCCACATCATAGGGGTCCGTTTTTCAAGATCAGCAGCTGATAAGGCCCTCTTAGGTGGCACTTTCCCCAGCGCAAGGTAGCAAACCTGGCGTATGTCTGGCTAACCGTCTTGCCAGTTCTTGCCTCTCTCACTAGCCCAGGTGCCATGCTCCAACAGCAAGAGAGGCTCTGCAACCGGTATTATATACAGTGATTTACATCATAGCAGGATCAATCAATCAATCAATCAATCAGTCAGTCAGTCAGTGAGCCAATCAATCAACCAACCAATCAATCAATCAATCAATGAGAAATTAGCTGCTGCAACTATGCCACATTTGTGGGCGCCCAAAAAAGTATGTGAAATTTACAAAGGCACTTGGCACGCGCACCCGTGTGCTCTGAATTTTGACGTTCACTCCAGAATTATCAGAATTTCTTTTTTTTTCTTCCTATCGCGGTTGTATACGGCTTGCAGCCCTCCTGTCCTTCAATTGCCGTTCGACATTATCCTTTAACATCATTTCTGGCTTCTTTTTCTTTTATCCGTCTGACTTCCCAGACACTATCCTAGAAAATATCGCGGCTGCCAAACAGAATTGCTGACATGACGGCCTGTGCCTGTGCTGATTGGTTTGTTTTCGGATCCTTGCCCGGTTATCTTTTGTGCGAGATCGGGCTTCGGTAAGCAAATAACTAAGCCTTATTCTTTTGATTGTGGAATAACTCTACTTTGTCCACTTGCGGGATTCACTAGAATTGATTTGCCTTAAACAAAACACTTATTGATAGTCAAAAACTTATACACGAAAAGAAATAACAAATGAAAAAATTAGTGTGCCTGCGTACCAAGTATTAGCACCGCCCCTTAGGCTCGGCTTGAGTAGTAGCTTACCTAACAGAAAAAAAAAAAAAAAACAGTGAACACTCGATCGACGCCATCGGCCGCAGCTGGTGTGTGCCACTCTTAGGCCGTGTTCGTTGACAGGACTTTCTGAACGAAAAAAAAAAAAGAAAGAAAACAAGCACCTAACGAAGTACACCCTCAACTGCCAGTACGGACTTGGTTTTTCTTTGCTGCTAAGCGCTAGACAAGTAGATGTTCTTGGTCGACGCGCTGAGTATACGCTGGTAAATATGGTTCTTTGTGGTGCACATTTTCCATCCCGCGTTTATATGCTTGTCTTTTCGTTCTGTTCTCTCACAAACGGATTGCTGTCAAAATAATGTGTCAGAAACCACTTCAGCCACTAGATTTCTTTTCTTTTTGCAGCAACAAATGCTATTTATGATTATGGTGAACAAATGAAGATTTTAACGATTGCCTCAAAACACTCCTTGTGTCTGCCTGGAGGATTAAACGCACTAGTGCAAAAATTTTAGTTCTCACTCCCTTTGTGACATCAACGTGTACATACTGTTCTCTCTGTGTGCGTGATTCCTGCATCTTATACTACATTTTATTCTACATATGGCCCGACGACTGGCCTATGTGAACGTCTTTGAATTGCTCAGGCCCTCCGCGTGCGTTCGCGAGCTCACCATGTCCTCCCCCCCCCCTCCTCTCTCTATCTCATCTTTGTATTCCCTCTTTCCCGTCCCCCAGAGTAGGGTAGCCAACCAGACGCATGTCTGGTTAACATCCCTGCCTTCTCTTTCTCTCCTCCTCCTCCATATATGTTTCTTATTATTTTTTCACACAATACGCACCGCACGAGCTCGTAAAGTTAAAAAGGCAGTAAAAGCCACATATTTGTTCTATATTCCCTTATGAGCATTATTAAATGTTATATAAATTTAATTTTCTTCAAAACAATATGAAAGAAGTCCATCGGACATAGTGATCAATACAATTCATTTGCTTGGCATTATGGTAGGTCATTCGTATCAAGGTCTGTTGCGAATACATACATAATGTACTCATGTCGCATTGTATCCGAAGAGAGGCTAATATTGTCGTCCGACCCGCCACGGTTGCTTGGTGGCTATGGTGTCGGGCTGCTAAGCACAAGGTCCCGGCCACGGCGGCCGCATTTCGATGGGTGCGAAATGCGAAAACACCCGCGTACTTAGAATTTAGGTGCACGTTAAGGAAACCCAGGTGGTCTATAATATTCCGGAGTACCCCTCTACAGCGTGCCTCATAATCAGATCGGGGATTTTGCACGTAAAACCCCATAATTTTCAATATTGCCCGGCTCCACAGCTTTCCACACTCCTTCGTATCCCCAAAGAATAATGATGTACCTAAACTTTTACAGCTAAACAGTTCGCAAAATGCCAGACAATTGATTACGATAAAACAAAGTAGTAATGTAATCGCGCGCCTCATTTTTCCTCGAAGATGTAATTATCAGGGCAACAATACTTTCGAGATTGTTATCCTTCCGGACCACATTGCAGACTGCATGTTGACTTCGAAGTAAAACTAAAGTGGCGCCCTCCTCCGGTCTCAAAGCTGGTAAGTTCACTCTGTCGCGACTGTTACTTTCTTGATTTTACTCTACTATATCGACTACATCATCTTTTGTATTTCTTTATGCGAGTCCATTCAATGTAGCGTAATTCTCCGCACAACTGCTACCGCGATGTCCTCTTCAATATGCCAGAACAAAGCGGATGAAAAATTCAACCTCACGCCGGTTCGTGTGTCAAGAAAGTGCATTACGTTCCCCCTCCTAGAAAGGAACAAGCATTTGCTTGCAGCCTGAGTGCTTCCGTTTAGTAATATCTTCTTTTCTTTCTTTTTTTTTTTGCTGGCACTGACTCCCGCCCGCCCCGCCCCTCTTCCCCCTCCCCCCCGCCATAGACACTCCTTTGCTAAGCTAGAAAGATACCTAATTCGATCATCACAAAAGCGAGGTACTCTGCACTAAATGAAAAAAAAGAAAGGAAAAAAAAAACTAGAAAGGATGCGCAGATTTCTTTTTGGGGGGGCATGCCGTGGCTTCGTCCCTAAATCAAATGACATGTTGCGTTCGCCTATAACAGGGTGCCATGACGGGGCCTGCTGTAGTTAAACGAAGGGTCGTGCACGCATATACGCTTACGCCTATCAGTGACCGTTAGGCCTAACCTATTCCCTCGTAGACATAGTGTGTTCATTTCAATGCAACTTGATCTTTGCTAAATCGCCGTGGGCATGCTTGCCCTGCAACAGCTGAGCTCTGAAGCAAGCAGCTAGCAGGAATGCAAACTAGCTGCATGGCCTTCAATTTTTCAGAAAAACTCGCAAACAACTGGGATAGTCTTTTCACGTACCTCTCGGAACGCGAGTGATATGGGTACAGTTCACATTTAGTGCGAAAGCACTACAAGCCTGGATTTCGCCTTTGTCCGTGTGAAGCCTCTTCATAAGCTCGTTTAGCGTGCACAGCCTCTTCTTCTTGGTCGCGTCAGGCGCAGCGAACAACGAGCTCGGCGAAAGAGGCAGTGGGAGTCGACTTAGGAAAAAGATGTGGCCTAGCGATTGCGACTGCAGCAGAAAAAGAAGACAATTAATGAAGTTGAAGCGTGCCGACCAAACTACCGAAGAACGACAGAAGCCGATTGGAGAACGTCAGATTACAGAACCGCATCAAGCTTGCTGCCGAAACGGATCAACAGTGACAAGCCGGACTAGATGCGGATGTCGCATACCAGCATCGCAATGTCGAGGAACGTCTGTCTTTGTCAACGGCTGCGACGGTCATCTTCAAAGGGGACTTCATTGGCAACCCGTCTGGCTTTGCCTGTTCTGTGTGTGACAGAGTGTGGCACAAGAAGGACTTGGACTGCGTCACGGACCCCATGTACGCGACCTTGGTTTCGGCCTTTCCCGACGTTGAAGAATTCTCTTCGTTTAAGATGTGTAGAACGTGTAAGTCATCGCTCATTCGAACTATAAAGTGCCTTTGAACTCTATCAGCAATGGGTATATATATCCGCCCAAGCTGTATAGCGGATATTACACGGATATTACGTGTAATGATTACAAAGTGTGAGAAAAAATTAAAAAGAGGAAATAAAATAAGCACTTTCACCATCTAATGACGTGTCAAGGTCCATTCAGCCATTGTTTTAGCGTTGGTTTGCGAATGTAGCAAACAAACGTCTGAACCATGCAGGGTTGTTGCTTTACCTAGCGTGCTTCGTGGACGAAGGACCTTCGAAGAAACTTGCCTATGGTAACGCAAGTCAGTCAGGCTAGACTGTGTTCCTCTTTTATTGCACTGCAAGCACATTTTGTTCACTTTTCTAAGAACTTTGTACACCAAAAATACAATTGGGTTAACGGGTGCCCTGCCAATCCAAGTTAGAACAAAGCATATTTCATCGGGTGGTTATCGATGAAGGTTGTGCTTTTTTATTTTGTTGCATCTGTAAAGCCGCGGAAGAACTTTAGAATTCTTCCCGTCGTGCAAGGAATGATTTATCTTACCACGCGGCCAGAAGAGTTTCTTTGGGTATCGATCCAAAAACTCTCTTACTTAGCCGTTCCGCAAATTCGTTCTACACCAACCTGCTTCAATTCCCACCAAGCCTCACACTTAGCTAATTAGCGTTCGTCCCGTTCTTTAAGGTCGGTTTTAAAACCTCCACCTTCGATATATACAAAATCCTGCATCACAAGACCACTCCGCCCCTGCAAAATGATTTCTCCTGACCTGGCTACTTATCGCGACTGGACGTTTAATTAAACGGACATACCTCCTTTTTTACGATAATGCGTAAAGTTGCAAGGCTTTAAATTAAAACGGGCCCACAAGCAGCCAAAAAAGAAAAAAAGAAAAGAAAAAAGAAAAAGGAACGTTGAGGCTTCGGTAATGCCGTACCTACAAGTTTCGCTGAAATTCTACCTCCATACAAGCAAAGTCTGCACGAAGTGCGATATAAAAGCAAGTATAAAGGCATTCAAGATTCTATTCTTATGGTCTCCATAAAAATAAAAAAAAACACAAAAGAAAAACAGGGAGGAAACACTCTGCGTTTTGTACTCATCTTTCGTTTGTTTTTTGTTTTGTTTTTTTCACGTTTTAACACGGAATGGATGGCACAAGTACGAAGAGCACAGTAATCCAATCCCCGAGTGCGATAAATTTGAGTTAGTTATGTTGCATTGTTTTCATTTAATTCGATTCATCGCTCCACAATTACTCTACTTGATTTTGTTTTCTATAAGATGATTTGAACAAAAACGATCTAACGACAACGCAGCAGTGGTTACAGCAGAATAATTACAAGACCTTGTTTTTTTTTAATTAAGCCCTTAGTATAAAGATCGCCTGGGTTGTATTTGCACTTCCTCGCCTCCGGTGCACACGCGGCAGTAAATAGCGATGCGATTACCCCCATCCACACCACCCTTCATTAAAAAAAAAAGGGGGGGGGGGAGGGGGCGGGACGCCGCAGCTTTATTAAAGGTTTTAGTGTGAACTACGCTGTCCTCTAGCTATCTCACTACATGTGCTTTGTTTTACTTCGCTGTGCATTATTATAAAGGAGCGTACGCCATGCAGTTGTTTCTATTTTTTTAAATCTAATCAATTTTTTAATTCCTTCATAACTTTTCAGGAGTTTGAGAGAGACAACAATATTGCTTCTGGGTTATATCAAACTTCAATCTCCTTGTTAGTTGTTACTTGAACGCCAATGTATTCCTGCGCAAAGTTCGGGAATTAATATCTTGAAACTGGTGTCATCCTGAGAATTCGTTCTAAGTGGATCCTCCTTGCGAACTCCGCGGCTAGAATTTGTAAATTGTAATATGGGCCATAAGGTAATTAGTTAAAAACTGAATTAGTGAATGTTTTTTATTTATTCGATTACGGACTTCAATTTTTTATTCAAGTAATATCCGCCTCTTCGAGTAGACCAGCTCATGAACTAGAATTGTGCTATCTGCCACAAGCAGCGTTAAAACGTATGTTAAAGTGTTCGTCGAAACACCCGGTATTTTGGAAATGTCATTGGAGCGACATAATCATTTAGCGGGATTATTGGTATTTTTCATATATATGACAAAAAATAAAAGAAAGAAAACTTCACATTGAATGAATTGACAATTTTCAGCCGCGCACTAGTTTAGCGGGACAGAAACGATTAAAGTAAACAGCTCGCGATAGTGTGACATTTGGGGGATGGAAGTTCGCGAGTTTGCATCTTTGCTACACTCCCGTCCTCGAGGCAAGCCAACAATTCGATTAGGGTGCCGGCGGAGGCCAAAATTTATCCCTCGCCGCGCCACGCGCCTGACCCCTGATGTGGAGCTATAAGCCTGCTTTGCCGGTTCCCGCTAGCGGGCTGATCTCAAAACCCAATTTAGCCGCACGGAATGCCTGACGACCGCGTCGGGGAGCGCCCGAAGGGACGGGTGAAATAAAAGTAGCGGCGTAGCTGCGCGCTTGACAACAACGCGTGCAAAAGTGCCACGAAGGCAGCCAGTAGAACGACGTGAACGGCATTGAAAAGTAAGCCGATAGTTCTGATTGTTCGGCGGAGGAGCAGGCGGCGTGCAGACAACACATGTCATGCATGCAAATCTCTGTCCGAAGTGCAGCGCGTGACTGGTTTGTTTGCGATTTTACACGTATAACATCCACCGGAAGAGAGACTTAGTAGTGCAGATGGTAAGAATTGCGAGGAATGGAACGAGAACATGCGAGGTTGTTCAGGGGTTACTATAATTAAACTGTGTTAGGAACGACAGGCCCTCGGGAGAAATGCGCCCACGATACGTTCGATTTGGTTCCCGCCAAAGTAGGCTCTACACAGGTAACGCTCTCTTTGAAGAACAGCATATTGGGCGAGTTGTTTTGTTTGAATGGAACTGTTTTTGCATTGATTTATTTTCGCCTTAAGGCGGGGGAGGGGGGCGGTGAAGTTACTACATTGGGGGGGGGTCTATTAATGTAATGGTAGCTATAACAGGAACATACTAAAGTACAAACGGAATCCACACGAAGAAGTATATTTTCACGAGAAAAGAAGGGCGTTAAACATAAACGATCATAAAAGAACATAAAAACACGCTTACCATCGCACTCGGCCGTGCAACGCTTGAAACAGCGAAGCTGGTGATCGTAGCCCAGCATTTTCCGGAAGTGCGCGCTAAGTTTTCATCTTATTACTCATGATGATGATAATTTCTTTTCGCGCGTCTCGGACCTACGGCCGTCACTGCGCGTTGCATAGCGCAGCTTGCAACACCGACACCGCATTCCAATGCCGACACCGCGTTCCAGGAGACCCGCTCCAAGAATGCGTCTCTCTCTCTCGCACTCATAGCGCGCAAAACCTCTTCACCTCGCAGAGCACGAGCGTATATGAACGCGCCAGCTGTGGACGAAGACGACGACGCTCGAACGCAATCATATGGTTCGCATAAATGCACGCTCTGCAGGCGTGGCTGATAAGCCTAGTGGTTACGACGCTCGCTTTGTGACCGGGGGCAAGCGGGTTCGAATCCAGCCTCGGCAAGAAAGTTTCTTTTTCTTTTGTTTCTTGGTAGTTTCTTGCTACGCACCACAAATATTACGGCTGGCTTAAACAGCATCGCTGTTAAAAGATAGCAAAAGAAGGTAAAACATTATACAACCAGAAACAATATGAATAACTAGAATGTTCAAAATGGTGGGGCTTTAGGATACACCTGAGTGCTGAATCGCCGTTGCACATGGTCTTCACACAGGTCGGTAACCACTTCGGCAGCATTCTGGCCACGGTCGTAGCGCAAGCACCACGAGACGAGAAAAAAATACGCGGAAAAGTCACGCATGCAGCCGAAGTACGTTGACCAGCGAGAGCATTCAAGTCTGCACAGAGGTTTGTTGTGAGAAAGCTATATCAAGGGCGCAGGCAAGATGGTGCGAGCAGATGGCAAGGGGGTATAAAACGCGCTATTCAGGTCGCTGCAGGAAATAGCGCCCGTGAGGAAGCATGGTGACGGGAAAAGGGACACAAAGCAGAACAAGTGTATACTGGCGAATGCCTCTCCGTGGTGTTTACAGTGCCGGCCATATCCGGTGATTGTTTGCTCAGTGCGGGGATAAAAAGAAAATGAAGACAGTGCAAATGCGGTTGCTCTCTGCACGTCAGCAAAGCCGTTCGCGTGGCTGCGATGCTGAGTGTTTTTGAAGCGGAAGAAGCTGGCAAAGTCACGTGGTGTAGAATTGCACGGAGCTGGGTTATTTCAAGGGAGGCATATTTCACGTCACGCTTGCAAGCCTTTCGACCGCCATGGCGCAATATAATGGCGAATGAGCTGCGAACGGTGTGTTTGTTTGTTTGTTTGTTTGCTTGTTTGAAAACGTTTTTGGAAGATATTTTGTTAAGAATGATTCTGCTCTAAACAATTCGCGATCTGCCGAAGGGAAGGGGAAGTGGGGTGTCACGGTGGGGTACCCAGGTGGTAGGTGGGTGATGCAGGAGATTGGCTTCTCTGCTTTAACCTTGATGGTGGTGGGGCTACTTTCCGTTCGGAATCGAAGAAGGATACCCACACGGTAATCAGGATTCTGGATCCTACTTAGGAGGAGTGGCCATGTCACTATAGGTTTTTGCAGTGGGTGGTCAGAGGGAAAGTATAATAAGGAACAAAACTGTAGTAATCAACATGGGAATGCAACACCCTAACGGAAAAACGGCTACTGCGAATAAGAAAACAAAACACGTTACGTATTTGATTTTATGGCATCCGCAAAACACCCTAGGCAATTACGAGTATTTTCAGAGGTATGATTAAGTGAAGGATACATAATCCCACTTACACAGCGGATACACCAATGTTGCGTCACATCGTGAGAGGTTTGGTGGTAACTGCAAAGGCGATTCATACAGCTATCGCATTGGAATGGCTAAATGACCAGTGTGCGCTCAGTGCAAATGCAAAGAGACTACTCAATCACCTTCTCTGCCACTGTCCCAACTTGGACGAACTGCGATAGACTGTCCAGCATGCCTTGAGTTGACCGGACGATCAGCCTTTGAGCGAAGCAAAGGCCTTAGGAGGATGGCCACAAAGCTCATCAGGCCAGGAGGTCACAAGAGCTTTTCTAGAGTACGTGAAGGCGACAGACTTGCGCGCCAGGCTACAGACCCACTGGGCCTTGGGATGTAGTACGCGCGGTTGACTTGAACGCCTCCCCACGTGTAGGATAGCACACTAGACAAAGTTTAGTTATAACCTCCCTGCCTTGCGTTCCCATTCTCTCTCTTTGTTGCACCGTACCAACAGCCCCAAGTGGACGGCCCTACAATAGGGCGAAAGAGAAGTGGCGAAAGGATATGGGGATAAGAGCAGTTAACGCGTCGCTAAAAATCGCTTACCACAACCAACCGCTGCCCAGAAAATTAGTGTACACTTCAGTTCCGCACTTAACAAAAGGACAATACTGAAAGGCGTGACCACCTAATTATTTCCATTCACATTGCCACAATAAATTGCGATTTTGGTTAGGTTGGTGTATGTTGTATAAAAAACGAGTAACAGCGCAAGACAGAGGACATAAGATGGAGACGAAGCGCTGACTATCAACCAATGTTTTAATACGCACAGAGCAAATGTATGCAGGTGCGTGAAGGCGAAGAAGGAGAGAGAGTAAGCTTAGTGGCAAGAAAGAAAGGCATGAAGATTTAAAATTAAGTTAAAAAAAAGACTGAAGGGCACTTAGGTACCCCTACGCAGATGAATGCTAAAGCATAGCGGCCGCCTCGTTCGCGTATACTCGCATGGACGTCCAAAGGAGTCGGGCGCCGCTACTGACTGCGAAGTCAGCGTCGAAGGTTCGTTCATCGGAACGCGTGACAAAGCTCGCCCAAATCACGGCACCGGTGAATGCAATGCAATGCATCAATGCTTCAATGCATAGAACAACGTTTTGTTAAGAAACTAACTGAAACTCCAATGCACTTCTCCGCAAAATTCGGGAATTAATATCTCTAAAGTGGTGTCCTCCTGAGAATTCACTCCAAGTCGATCCGCCACGCGAACTCCATGGCTACAATTTGTAAATTGCAATATGGGCCATAGGGTAATTAGTAATAATATTAATTAGTGAATTTTTTGTTAATTAGTCGATTATGCATTTCAATTTTTGTGCGGGTAATGTCCTCCTTTTCGAGTAGCTAGACCACCCCATGAACTAGAATTGTGCTATCTGCCACAGGCAGCCTTTAAAAATTTTGGAAGTGTTTGCTGAAACACCCTGTATACCGGCCGCCGGCGCGTTCTGTCTGTGACCACGTGACTTATTCGTCCATCGGAGCCACTCCTCTCTCATTGGCGGAAGCGCACGTGGCGTCACGTGCACTTCTACCAACGAAAGCGTCACCTGGCGCGCGGTCTGTCTCTGTGACCAAGTGACTTTACGTAGCATATCTGGCCACGCCGCCGGATTTTCTGCTTCATGACTCATATAATGCTTTCGCATTAATAAATAACCCCCCCCCCCCCCTTTCTATAAACAAAGGAAAAAGGACGTACTCAAGTTCTGCGAACCAGCCAAGCGTGATCAGGTGGAGCTTCTCAGCTTAGTGAGGAGAACAGCCGCTCGAGCAAGTGCTGAAGACCGACACAGGCACGTACCAGAGGGTGTCCGCTGCCCATTGCCCACAGGGCTAGTCCGAGCGTCCCACCAGACCTCCGCCATCACATTGCTACAAGTTGTTCCAGGCGGATAAGGAAAGGGGCTTCGTTCTTGCACCCACTGTCGTCTACAACGAGAAGGTGTATACGCTGCCATTACTAGAAACTTCGAAATCACCAACGTCAAGCCTAGAAAGGTCAAGGTGGCTGCCGCCAAACTTTGTGAATAGGCCGGACTTGAGAAGCTAGCGTCTTCGGTGCGTTTGGCGAAGGGAATGAGCCTCTCCGTCTGCTTCACATCGAAGACGCTCAAAGAAGACAATCCGTACCGCGTCATCACGTCGGAACAAGGCACTTCGCAGCCCCTCCACGGATGGAACCTGCAGCGCTCCCTCTCCGACCCGGATGTAGAAGATCCGTGCCTCATCAGGAAGCCACGAGCAGTGTCCGACTATCTTTGGAGCAAGTGCCCGCCACAAGTGAGCTCTTTTTCCGTCGATGTAAACTGCTTATATTATTCATTGCCACACCATAAGGTTTGCGCTGAGTTCAGCTATAGTGGACTGACCGCTATGGGCGCTTTTGTTTTCAGGACTCATGCGGTATTATCCGTGGCAACGATCTTGGAAATCCTTAACTTCTATTTACATTCCCCCTTCATCAAGCACAATGGTCAGTTATTTATTCAGAAAAAGAAAAAAACGGTGTATGCATAGGCTCGTGCCTGGCTCCAATTCTTAGCGACCTCCTTCTAGCAAGTTATGAAAGATGCCTCATGGAATGCCTACAACAGAGAAGCGCTCTGAATGTGTTCAGAATTGTAGACGACTTATAACCATACAACCACCGTGACACTCACCTTCGTACTGGACTGACAATTGTCGCAATTCATTCATGTAGGCAGGAGCTACAATCACCGACTGAATTTACAAATTATAACAAACTTAGGTTCCTCGACCTAGAATTGCTTTTATCTAACGGCATCGTGTGCTGAAAACATAACCCCGTTCTGAGAAGAGCCTACTACGGTATAGCTCGGTGCATTCTAAGATGATCGCGCGAGCTATTGCAAAATCATGTTTAAGGGCTGCCTGGTCGCTGTCATGTCTTCACACCATCCGCAGCAGTTTTGTCGCACATGTGCTACGACTGCGAAAGGCAGGTTTTCCGGATAATTTGATATCTATCATTGCTGAATGCATTCTAAGAGATTTAGAACAGCCAAGAATCGGCAAAGAAATAAGCAATCAAAAGGAGAGAACCTCGGAGTAGCGAACCGCTGTTAACCTTATTCTCAACGACTGTCTCGCCGGATAAAAAGTGTAGCGGAGAGGCGGGCAATAGAGTTGTTCTCTTCGAAAAAAAAAACAATAATTTCTCAGTATCTGCCAGAAAATGAACAGAAAAGACACGATTATACGCAGGTGTGGCAAGAAACATCGAAATAAATGTGTTAATTGCTGCCACAAAGTTGTATATGAAATCTCCTTTGCATGTAGGCTCCCTATAGGCAGCCCCCTAGCAACGCATTGCTCTCGATGCGGTTACAGTAAAATCCCTATGTAAGAAAAGTACCGCCATCCTTTGATGAACGCCGCTTCTCTCTCTCCTATATCTCCGATTGGACGATGATAGCGCGCGCTTTTCACTGCTTTATATATATATTTTTTTTCCGCCTCAGAGTCATGTTGAAAGTCCTCTGCGCAGCCGCAGTCGCCAGCGGCGGCGGCGGCGCGCGCCCGGCCTGAAAGCTTCAACGTAGACTTTCTAGGTAAGCCACCGTCGACTTGGCTTTCGCAAGCAAAAAGTAAAGAAAAAAGCAAGCGCTTTAGGAGAGGAGGCGGCGGAGGAAAGAGTAGATGGCGGTACTTTTCTTATATAGCGACTTTAGGTTACAGGGCTTTATTTGATCAATGCGATGTACTGAGGCGTGATTTTTACTAGCGTGCGCGTGAGATTTATGAAGCTTACTGCATCGACGCAAAGGTGACATGTGCGAGAGTGTGCCGACGATATCGCTCCTCACCAAAGAAATCGCGTTTCTTGCGCATTGATGACCGCGATCATTTAGTGATCTTGATTTTCAACACGGTGCCTTTCTTTCTTACCGCTTAGTTTACCCTCTCTTCTTCTTCCACTTCACGCACCTGTATATCAATTTCTTGTGTGCGTAATAAAATATTCGTTGATAGTTAGCGCTTCGTACACCTCCTTTTTATGTCCTGTGTCTTGCGCTGTTACCCGTTTTTTTTTTTAATTTTTATGTCATACTTGCGAGCCCTTTCGATGCCTGTATCGATCCAGCCAACCGAAGTACGGAACGATGAGCAAACAAAAATAGAACTTGCCCCACTGCTGTAAATCTCTGCTGCGGCATAGCATTATTTACGAGAGGCTCTCAACACCGTGCCACACGTTGTATACACTTGGAGCATCAACGAAAACGAGACACTACAGATTCAAGGCTCAACAGACAAACCCCCTTCACCCCTCCTCTGCCCCCCCCCCCCCCCCCCCCCTCCGCCTTCCTTTTCTCGACCGTTCCGGTCGCTTTCGTTCGCAGTAATCAATCATCGCCAATGGTCTACAGTTTGAGCGAGTTTGCTCAACTCCCGGCGAGTGGCGACGAGCAGTGATGCGTTTGTACGCAAAGCTTGTGCTTTCTTTATTATTTTTTTGACAGCCTTCCTTGGAAGCACTATGTCAGTCGATACTGGCGTGTAAACCGTCCTGCTAGATACAGCTGTAGTTCGTTCTCGCAAAATTGCAAATCGTTGCAAAGACTTGTTTTCTTTCTTTGTTTGCACATTATCCTAACCCTGTTACCCCTTGAATAAGAACAAGGTCGAGGTTCATCGGAAACCTATGGAAACCTATGGAGGTTTCCATAGGTTTCCATTTGCGCTTCCCACAATAGACGGACGTTAGCACCTTACGAATTGATAACACGTTATCGTTCGCGTCTTGTTGCCCTTTTTTTCCCCCAGTAATTTACAACTCACTCTATCGAGTGCGACACCTCTATATTTCAACCAGGGGGACGGACATTTTATCACGAGCTGAAAGTCCGCAACGGCGTTCACAAGAATGACTGTGAGACAGCCTGCTTTGAATACGGAACGAGTTATGGACTGTGCTACAGGCATGCACTGTACGCGCTTGTCGAGGCTGTCTACTGTGCAAAGCAGTAAACAGCCTCGACATATGTCCTAAGGAACGGGCTTGATATTAAGTATGGGAATGCCAGCAAACGGGAAGGAACCAGAGAAACCCTATAGACTTGGTATGTGGTGTTACGTATTCCCCTACATAATGCCATGTAACTACTCGCCAACCAATCCACTCTTATATGAACAGACTTACGCTCAAAGTATAATGCTTAATAGGTGGTGGTGTCAAGATTCCCACCCTACCGACGGCTCTCTCTGGCCAACGGATGCAGATCTCAAAGGCTTTGCTATTGCTGGTTACGTGCACCGGAACCGATTTCGGGAGCTGGAAACACGTCCTCGGCGCCATCGATGGCAGATTACATAGTCTCAATGTTCGTCTAATACTACTGCCGTTGTCGAAACGTTGGATGTAGGTTGAGGATTCCCTCGTTCTGCCTCTTTGAGCAAAGCACGAAATGCAACGAGTGCAAACGGAATTGTCATTGCTGCTGTTTGTTAGCTGCTATGCATAAAAATGGACCATTTAAAGCCCGGTATCGTGAGATGCTAGGCCAATGGGCTTTCTGTCTTACTTTTCGACACTTATTCAAGCACAGGTTCCTCAGCCCTTTGGTCGACTTGCAGCTTCTATACAGAGCTCGCAGTTGCGGAAACATGTTCGTGGTTACGTTCGTTGTGAACGAATTCCTAACGTGATGCATGGCGTGTCGACTCTGCTGCATGTCCGGCCAGACTGATTTTACGCTATTTTGGCTTTGCTGCACTGGCTGCAATTGCGTTCTGATGCAGCAGCTGCATCACGACTGGTTTTGTGACTGTGATGGCTTGTGAACTGATCTCACGAACTTTTGCGTGACCAGTTTATGTTGGCCGCTCTCGCTTCGTTAAGCGTTTTTCTTCCTTCTGTTATGATCTGTCATTGAACAAAAGGAGTACCACCACATCAAAGAAGCGCCAGAACTTTGTCGGATATGTTTAAAAAACAAAATAGATTAGAAAGAGACAATGAAAAACACGAAGAAAACGACAAAATAATATTTAAACAAGCCTTAGCATTAAGACCGCGATAAAGAAAAACAAAGAAAAATTTGCCATCCATGCGCAGACATACAAGAGGCTAGCGCGCTACCATTTCTCTATAAATAAACACAATTGGTGTATTTGACTCTCGTTCGAAGCTTAAAAGAGCATGGAAGCAGCCCAGCGTAAGTATGAACAAGTTTTAAGTTATGGCTGTAGAATGGTTACAGTGGGCATAGTTTCGGTCTGTCAGCCCGGCCATGTCGCGCCAGTTTCAGCTTGATATATTTTGCTTTGTTCCTGAAGCATCCTGGACAAAGGAATCGTTCAGATTCTGTGCGAAGTACAATAGCAAAAATAAAGGCCGCAGATTGAAGCAGCTTGAGCTGACTAACAAAAGCGAAACGAACATGCAAGATCTTTTGAGTGACTGCTGGTATAGAAACGTTGGAGCTGTGAAGAGGAAAACGCAAGTGTAAGGGCATGGAAATGATCAAGTAAATAAACTGCAGCATAAAAAGAAGGCATGAAGAAGACGTGTACAGCTCTAGTTGTGAGGAGGTAGGAAAAATAAGCTACGTAACCTAAATGGTGAGAGCTGAGCGCTAGTTACGTTCTGTTGAATGCGATAGCACTCATGAAAGCGGGTTGTTCAAAGAACTTTATGCAGTGCGCAGGAAACTGAAAAGTACAAGCCGAAGGCAAAATTATACGATTGTTAAAGAGTTTAATGCGTCTATTTTCGCTCAGGATACAAGTGAATCTTATTATCTAAGCTGGGAACATCGAAGGCCTGGAATTAAAATTGAACAAACTAAACTTTAATGAGTGCTATTAAGATCTGAATAATGTGAGCTCTGCTTTGCACAAGCTCATGTTTACTGCAGCTGCTAGATCGGTGAGGATGTAAAGGTCTTTACTTGATTCAGATATTAGCTTCCCGGACTAGGATTGCCTCGCATCTCCTACATAAGGGAGATGCGAGTGAAACATGCGTGACTGAATGTATATATATTCGAATAGTTTCATGTCAAGTCAAGTGTTAGAATTTCTTCTAATTTCACGAGTCACACGAATATATTTCGTATAGAATCTTCTGTTAGTATAAACAAGGTGTTAGCGCTCCAGCATCAGTAAGTACGTGCTGGGTGAGAAAGAGGGGCAAAAAAAAAAAAATGCTGCGCCCACTCCAATTTAGGTCACTTCGAATGTCCGCGGTTGCATTCTCATGTTTCAACGAATTCAGCATGGAAGGCCAAAGAGGGTGGACAGAGAGGAAACCAACAACAATCCTGACAGAAACCACCAAACTAGGGCAGACGCAAAACGATCTACACTGTCATGCTAGTTTCTTCGCCTGTCTCGCGCATCGAACTGAATTTAGATTTCTGCGAAGGCTGCCGCCAATTTCGTTCGACGGATTCCTTTCTTCACCCGTTTACACAGAACGCGGCAGTGCTTGCTTGTCGATGTAAACAACCAGGCATAAATTTAGACTACGGCATTTTTCAGAAGCGCCAGCGTATACTGACGCACTTTGTACTATGAAATCGCTTAGTTCGCCAAACGCGAGGCGCCCAACCTGCCCGCTCAAAGAAACTACGTGAATTCGCGACATATTGCGAGCACCATATACAAGATTCCGCATGTAGCAACGAAATAAATCATGGAAAATATCCAGTTGTGGGATTTTGCAGCTTGGATTAACTGAATTTTTTTGTTTACTTTGCTGCCTTAATTTAGACCAACAACTTGATTAGCGCAAACAGCTTTGACACAAATGAAAAAAAAAAACCTTTATTCGCAGTAAGCATCTCGTATAGTCGTGATATGCAAAACGAGCCTTCCAGTATAGCTTAGCCCCTTCTAACCCTCGCCTTATACCATGTAGCTAACGAAGAGCACATATTAGACTGTCAGTGGCAGACGCCACAAAGCTCTTCACCCTTGAGGACTCTTCGCGATTCAAGACTAAGTTTAGCGCACAACAGAAATAACGGACCGGGAAAGAACCACACTGTCGTTCCCCGTCCCCTAAAATTTTGTTGTGCGCTGCACTCATAGAGCACCAATTCGCTGAAACTTTTGCATTGTTCGTGATTGGCTTGAGCTTCAACTATTACACTGACAGTTAAGTGCGGTTGCGAATTCCTTGGGGCTCGATTAGGTATGGTCTCACGGCTAATAGCTACGTTGAGATTCAACAAAGCCCACAAAGGCTTTGAGGAAGTTTGCTTATACGTCTACCCAACTCGGTAGTTGGTCAATCTGAAGAAACAGAGAAGAATCAAAACAATGTTTGACAAACAGACAGCTCACGCTAAATCTTGCCGTCGAAGTGCTCCAAAGAAAGCCTATCGGGACAAGGAAGCTCGCAAAATTCTGCGGGTCTGTATTTTGGCCAAATTTCGTGTAAGTTCATAATTTTACAGCGAAATTACTGTATATGACTAGCCGATTTGTTCGTCCATCGCCTATAGGCAGAAACTATTGTCATCAGCAATGGCTCGAGCGTTGTCGTCTTCTTCTACAGCTGATTCGTTGGCATCCCTCAGCGCAAACTGCATGAACGCACTCATGCCATTGCTCCCGCGTTCGTCGTCGTCGTCTCCATGCACAGCCGACTCCGTCATCGCTCATCATTGCAGCGTAGAATTTCACTTCTCTTCTGTCGTCGTAATGGGGAGGCCGAGTTTACGGGGGTATGAGCCATTGCTTAATGGGGTATGAGCCATTCATTGTCTTACGTGACGGACAGATTTAATTTCGACGAATCGCAAGCGGCAATCCCACAACGGCAGACTCCGGGCATACCGTCAGTGACGTCGTTTTCTCCGTCGTAGCCGAAAGTGTGTGTAACCTCATTAAGAAGAACAAAGCCGTAACCAAATAATTGATAAATTCTTTAATGTACCATCGGGATTAACCCAGTGATAAACACCGGGGCCGCACGTTTCAGCTTCACTGGTTAACCATCTGTACGGAGTGCTTGGGCGGTGATTTTTTCCCAGTAATGCATTTGGAGGACTTAACTCAATTAAGGGACATTTAGGAATCCTAAAGAGGTTTTTTCTATGGATACTTATATTACAGTTGCTCAAAATGCTAATTGGAGATATAGATGAAACTTGCAGACTAACCTGAGCATATACGTAGGCTTTTCGAGGTGACCTATGTTAACGGCGCCTTAAGCATTTGGCTCCATCCGCAGTGAGCAGAACTTCCGTCTTGGTTACCCATTGTTATTCGTATTTGAATGAGTTCTTGTACTTGAAGCCGCGTGTCTATTTGCAAGAATGATTTTGTTGAAATTCACTTCTCTTAAACATTGAATATACATGCTATGTATACGTGTCGACACTGCGATGTCTGCGTGTGTGATCTTGTATGCGTGATAATTCTTGTATATACACATCCCATAGCATCACTACAAAATCATGTTAAGTGCTTGTCCCATCAACATTGTAAATAACCATTGTGTACACCGTATATATTCAACATCATTTTATATAGTGTGACAATTAGTTTATGTGTAAATGTACGTTTCCGTGGGTTTATGTGGTTATATGGTAGTGAGTGTGGACTACGACACTTTTTTTGAAAACCTGCCATGTAGACAATGCTCCGTACTTTGTACACGTTATTGTCCTAGTAGCAAAATTGTGCCGTCATTGTGACTCAGTGTTCGCATCGTCGCTTGTTGGCACAAACTTTTTCTAAACTAGAAATGCCGTCTTCTGCGCTACACACAAGAACTTGGAGGAGGATTAACCTTCGCCTTTAAGAGTGGAATGCGATAGCATTCAAAGATCCTTGACTGCTTTACACGCTGCTTCCCCGCAAATGCAGCTTATGTAAGCGTGATGTTTACCGGGAAACGCTGGCGGTGAATGCTACGCACGAAGTCGAGCTTTCTGGTGGGAACGTACGTGGCTTGTGGCCGGAGGGAATGGGGAGCCGCGCCAGAAAGATTACATCATTTTCAGGCTTTACATTTCACAGGGAATGTAAAGAACGGGATAAAGCGGACTGGTGCTTCCCGAGTTATGACGCTTGTAAAATGAGTCCAACATGGTCGAACAAGTCCACGAATACTGCACTCTATTTTCCTGTGTTACGGCCGTGGTTTGGTGAACGTTCAGCAGCGTCTGCATAGAGCTCGTACCAGGTTGACCATCGGACAGGGTCCGGCAGGGAAGACGAGGTGACGTAAAAATAAATCATCATCATCATAATCATCATCATCAGCCTATATTTATGTCCACTGCAGGACGAAGACCTCTCCCTGTGATCTCCAATTACCCCTGTCTGGCGCTAGCTGATTCCAACTTGCGCCTGCAAATTTCCTAACTTCATCACCCCTCCTAGTTTTAGGGGCGAAGCTCCTTATAGCGGCACCCGTTCGTCCCCGTCGTAGTAGGTAGCCACGTCTAGTTTTATGAATTGCTCAATAGATGGCGTTGTGTGTCCCTATATGTATGTATACCCATATATACATATATATGTATAGTATAACCGGAAGCCGACTTCCGCTTCCGGTTCCACTTCCGGTTCCGCTTCCGGCGTTTTAGGGTCGAAGCTCCTTATAGCGGCACCCGTTCGTCCCCGTCGTAGTGTGTAACCAGTCTTAACGCTAGTACCAGATGTCGGTATAAACTAAACGTATTGTTATGAGAAAAAAGATTCCGAAAGTTGTGTCCGTAGCGGAATCGAACCAGGGACCCCTCGCTTCCGCATGCGCGGCGCTAACCACTACGCCACGAAGCGCACATGGACACACGCACCACGATGGCAATAAATACCCAGCATTAACGAAAGACTGCGCGTTTCTAACGCGTTTGTGCTAGCACGTTACGGCCCGTGTAAGACGCTGGTGTAAGACGCTGTGGCCTCTCCGCCTTACCCCCGTATTCATAAACGCTGATGCGTCGGCAAACGCGGTGCACGTTCCGGCATGTGTAAACGGCTGCGTAAGACGCTGTGGCCTCTCCCCCTTACTAGAGAGTACTGCACGTTTCTAACGCGTTTGTGCTAGCGTCCCCTTAAGCGGGAGATGGTGCAATTATAATGAAGGGCGCTGTTATAAAATAGGAATGACGTCACATATGGCGCGTGTCACTGGTGGAAGTCAATCGTTCGATTTAGTGCGGCGAGACTGGGCGAATTACACTGAATATTCACGGTTTACCTATGATTCCCTCCGGAGCTTCGCCCACTCATCATCATTCACCCCGTGGATATGCGGTGATTTTTTTCTGCCGTCCTCGACTGCGCTTCCCTTTTCTTGGTATTCATTCTGTAACTCTAATGGTCCACCGGTTATCCCTCCTACGCATTACGTGGTCTGGCCAGCTCCATTTTTCCCGCCTAATGTCAACTAGAATATTGGTTGTCACCGTTTTTTCTCTGATCCACCCCGCTCTCTTCCTGTCTCATAACGTATAAGAAAGTTGATCGCCTCAGCACATAGAGTGTAGATTTTAATCAAATGATTTGGAAGATTACTACTCTTCCCAGACGTATTAAAGAGAACTATATTTCGACCGCTATGAAGTGCGATGCCTAAGGAAAAGATTTGCTGTTTCCACGTCGAAAACTCGGAGAACAAATTATCCACCCAACGCACGTAGCATCCTAAGCGTGTGTGGTGTATTTGCAGAGGTGCTGCCAGGCTTTCTTCTTCGAGGACGCTTTCGAATTACTTTCTAAACTGCGTTTCAGCAGAGTCTTGCAACGAAAACGTTTTTGAAATTGCGTTTCAAACACCTGGTACCTTTCAGCCCTTCGCAAATAAAACGTTTTCCATATAGTCAATCAACAGCGAGCTTATTTTTAGATTGTTTTCTCAAACGGCGTCCCCAATAACCGCCTATCACGGTAACGAAATGAAAAACGCTATACAAGCCTTCTTCCTGAAAAAGAACGAAACAACGAAATGAAAGAAGCAAAGAAAGAATTGTAATTACGCGCTTTTTATCGACGCGGAAATGACATATCGATCCCGTCGCAGGGCAACGGTAAGCACTCAAATATTATTAAAAATGTATCGTGTTATTGGCAGAGCATATAGTTGCATATTCTTTTTATTTTTCCGTTGTCCAAGAAAAAACCCGAGGCACATAAGAAATGACAAATCGTACTTCAGCGTGTGTCGTGCACTGCAAAAATCTCCTCTTCCTAATTGCTGAACTTGAAGCTATACGTGTTCCGAGCGTGAATCAGGAGAAAGCCCTGAAGAAAGCATGCGCGAGAAAAAAACGCGAAGAAAACAAGGTTGACGCATTCTATACTTGAGCGTACAAATAAGCAACCGGGCAAAAGGCCCCTCCATCTACATAATCCAGTGCACTTGTTAGAGTTCCGCTCCGGTTCGCGGAAACACCCGGCTTGTGCCCTTTTGCCACTGTGCGCTCGCAAAAAAAAAATATTAATAAAAAATAAAACAAGGAAAGCGTTGTCTTCCTTCACGTCCCACAAACTTCATTATGCAGCAAGGCGAGGATGCCTGTGTCAAGTTTTTTGAAACTTCCGGCAGCTGAGCCGAAACACTCACCGCAATTTTCAGAATCAAGTCCCGCCAAGATTAGAGAAATAACTAGATGCGCGTTTCCTCTTGCCAGTATTTTCCAAAGAGCGCCTAAGGATCAATGCTGTGGTAGTGTGTCTGGCACTTGTCGTTGTAGTATTTTTCAGAAGCTGAAGCCAGTTAACCTGCAGGACAAGTGCGACACGTCACGCTAGTTCACTGTCTAGCTGCAATCACATACAAGTTCGAACAATGAATGCGGAGACAAATTAAAGAAAAGCATTTCGTTCGTAAGAGCTTTCTCTTATTGGTTTGTCACTTACGCTCACTGTCACGATTAAATACGATGTATTTTACGAACCCTTTCACCACACTAACTGCTTCGCAAGGTCCAGAAGAAAGTTTTACGCTCGAGCGATTTGGGGCAAGCGCTGACAAGCAATTATAGCGATTTCTATGAGCGAAGGCAGCCCTTACGAATGCCCCTATTTTGTTTATTGTTTTATTTATTTTCAATACTGTAAGCCCGTTCGGGCTTTTAGAGTTTCTGTTGACTTACTGTTGCGCACAGGATGCCTTTTATTGAGGCGCAATTCAATATAGGACATAATGTTTATGGGGGCGTCGATAGATTATCAACAGTTCTTGCAAACTAAAATCTCATTGTTTTTAAACCAAAGGCATTGCGAACAAATGTGATGATGTAATACATAATCCCTAGTTTAATTGCGGAATCACAGATACAATCACGATTATCTTCAATCAAGGGAAGTTCAGTCGTCTACTGCACTGCGCGGTTTTACCTAAACACAGTACGTCTTCATGTAAGTGCTTCTCCGCTTCTCCATTAGCTTTTCCTGACAAGATTACAGCGCAGTAGCGTGCAATGTCTTCTTCTCGCCTTTCCTGCCACCTCAGCGAAGGGCCGGCGAGCTGAAATGAATTTCTCATCGCCTCGCCTCGCGCCTCCTCTTGTCCCCAATTATACGCTGTAAGAATAAAAATAATAAAACATTATTTTTACGCTCCTCACAGAGGGCGCCTCGAAAGGTCGTTTCGCTAGGGAGGAGGAGAAGGAAAGAGAAAGGCAGAAAGAAGGCAGGGATGTTAGCAGAATAACGTCCGGTTGGCTACCCTACACCGGGGGAATGGGAATAGCGCACCAGGTCACGCACTGCTGCATTGAATTAGGGTCGCCGAGCCTCTTTGTTCCACATCAAAAGCGAATTAAGAAAAAAAAATCACAGTTTGGTTAAGTCTCTTCTGACGTTGCATTGTTTGTTTTAAGTCTATGAAAACCTTATTGTGCATTAACATTATTTGGTGCTAGAACCGTCAGGTGGCATTATTAGTTTAAGCCGGTCAGAACAGCAAGACGAGGAAGTGTCAGGGCCCATTATCCCCCCTCCCCCCCCCCCCCAAAAAAAAAGGCTCTTGCCCTAGATTTGTTGGCAAGAGAAAATTCTAGCCAATCCTGATGCTCCAGCATATCATTAGGGAAGACTAGCGGCCAATGGCAAGGAACACTTACTAACTACAACGCTTGCGAATTGGGTCCCAGATTCCAGAAAGATTGCCCTCGGAAGCGTGTTGCCTCAAGGCTTCTTTCTTAAAGGTGAGTCGTTATGCCTGCAACAAGAGTGACGGTTCTGTCACTGAATTCTGGTGTTTTACGTGCGAAAACCACAATTCGGATTAATTTTTACCACCAGGGGATCTGTGACGTGCCCCCAATGAACGGCATACGGGCGTTTTTGCATTTCGCCCCTATCGAAATGCGGCCGTAACGGCCGGGATTCGATCCCGCGACCTCGTGGTGTGCAGCACAACGTCATAGCCGCTAAGCCACCACGGCGGGTGTGGTTGGCCAATGGGGATAGTGTGGAGTACAATGTTTCATTTTTCAGCAAAAAAAAAAAAATCGAGTAATGAAAGTATTCTAAATTACTGACACGCCTCACACAGTTGTCGGCAAACTTGCAGTGGGGGACCGGCGTCGTGAATACACAAGACTCGAGCGTGATGCACTTAGGTGTCAATGAAGCGCGTTATTGCAAGAAGACAGCGTAACTCAGTAAGCCATTCAGGCAATCAGATAGTTTGTCGAATATTTACGCGGACCACAAAACATAAGCCAAAGAAAGAAAATTAAAGGATAAAACAAACCTACGAGGCACGTTACTAAGCGAAGCGTAGTCAGCGACTATCTGAATAGAGCAGATCAAACCAATCGCCCACCTTGTCACGATGCCAGCTGTAACATACCTGACACCCAAGTGTCACTCCTGCCCCGTCCAGACAGCAGAGCTCTCCCATATCATGTGGAAATGCACTATCAAATATCACCACCCCCCCCCCCTCCCCCCCTAGCGCACCCTCGAACCACTAATTAGTAGCGAGGAGCTCTGGGAGACAGCCCTGCGCAGCTCCGATCCCACCCTACAGGACCGAGTCCTCAGGTGGGCTGAGGAGGTAGCGGAGGCCTGCCACGACTGGTGGGCGGACGTCTGGCAACATAAGGTGCTGGGACTGGAGCACACAGACCTGCCTCTCTCCTCCCCGGCTCCTCCCATTTCATAAAAAGGGAACTAAAAGTTTATTCATTCATTCATTCCTCGCCAATAATAGGTATCACCGCGAGAACACTCGTCGCAGTGTTCAATCGTCTTTTCTTTCTTCTTTTGTTGTTAGTGGTCTGCCACTTGAAGACATCATCTGAGATAAAAGGATGTTCGCTCAACAGGATCACTATGTGCAGGAGTGAAAGGCAAATTGACTTGGCGCATTAGCAACGCGCTGCAGTATCCATTAGGATTTAATGTCGGAGCTCTGGCTTTTCTTGCTTGTAGCCAAGCAGTAACAGTGCCCAGAGGTGCAGATGAGCTATGCAAATTAGTCCAAAACGTGATTCTGTCTACGGGTCTGTGAAAGCATTGGAAAACAGCGGTATTCGTGGACCTGTACTCCGAAGTTGGACTGATTTTACAAACGTCATCACTCGTGAAGCACGACTCGGCTTAATCCCATCCATTAAATTTCCTGGGATTGGGAATGATTCCCCTGAATTTCATTGTTATTGCTTTAGGAGTGCTCCAGGGTTCATGTGAGTACGAAGTGAAGTCCATATCTGTTTCTTTCTGTTCCAATCGGGTTTTCAGTTGATCTGTCACTAGCTTGCTTTGCAAAGGCTACGGACCTGCGTGCCTCAGGAGCTGCATTATTTTGAGGTTAACAGCGAATACGAAGCTCAAAAAATAAAAATAAAACGTAAAGAAAGCATACTAGGGTTATTAGTGGACACCCAGAAAGGCCGCCATTGCTTTCCATGAGCATACTTGCGCGTATCCAATTATGATCAATGGCAATGCCATTCCATATGTGACCCACCACCCATACCTCGGCGTTGTCATTGACCGCGGTGTTTCATGGTAGAAGCATGTGGCAATGTTAAAGAAAAAATTAACTGGACTTGCTCAAGTTTTCGCTTTCTGGCCTGTATGAAATGTGGTCCATCTGAGCATTAGCTACCCCGGCTGTACCAGGCTTTCTACGTCGGCTACATTCGGTATAATCTGCCAGTTTTATCAAGTATGAGCCGATCATGTTTGCGTACGCTGGAAAGTGCCCAGACACCGATGGTGAGAACATGTCTATGGTGTTCGATGTTGCACTCAACCTATGAAACAGTTCAGGAGGCTTGCGTCACCCCTTCACCTGTCTATCTACGATGCGGACCTCTGCGAGTATTCCGGCGACTGCTGTGCCGTCATCGATGCCACCCCTTCTCGACACTTTCCGACATACGGCCGGACTCCACTTTTTCAAGAGCCATTAAATGCCTAGAATCTACCATACCACCATACTTTGCCCCTGCTGACCTTCCAGGTATGCCCCCATGGGATTATGTCCAAAATACGGGTAGGCCTAGCTATTCCCGGAATTTCGAAAAAATCGCGAATTATTTATTACAGATTATTCTGGAGAATCGCAAGCGGCAATGCGCCAACGGCGGACTCCGGGCATACCGTCAGCGACGTCGTTTTCTCCGTCGTAGCCGAAAGTGTGTGTAACCTAATTAAGAAGGACAAAGACGTAACCAATTATCGATAAATTTTTTAATGTACCGTCGGGATGAAACCAGTGATAAACACCGGGGCCGCACATTACAGCTTCGCCGGTTAACCATCTGTATGGCGTGCTTAGGCGGTGATATTTCCCCAATAATGCATTTGGAGGACTTAACTCAATTAAGGGACATTAAGGAATCCGAAAGAGGCTTTTTCTACTGATACTTATATTACAGTTGCTGAAAATGCTAAATGGAGGAGATATAGATGAAACTTGCAGATTAACCTGATCAAGTACGTAGGCTTTTCGAGGTGACCTATGACAACGGCACCTTAAGCTTTCGGCTCCATGGACAGTATAGGTTGCGCTTCTGCGAATGGGTGTTTGCATGTTTTCTTGCACGTGAAGCCACGTGTGCATCTATTTGCAAGAATGTTTTGGTTGCAATTAACTTCTCTTAAACATTGAATATACGTACTATGTATACGTGTCTGTGATTTCTGCGTGTGTGTGATCTTGTATGCGTGATAATTCTTGTATATACACATTTCATAGCATCACTACAAAATCATGTGAAGTGCCTCTGTCCCATCATCCTTGTAAATAGCCATTGTGTACACCGTATATATTCAACATCATTTTACATACTGCGACAATTACTTTATGTGTAAATGTGCGTTTCCGTGGGTCTATGTGGTTATATGGTAGTGAGTGTGAACTAACACATTTTTTTGAAAACCTGCCGTGTAGACAATGCTCCGTATTTTGTATGTGTCATCGTCCTAGTGGAACTGTGCCGTCATTGTGACTCAGTGTTTGCATCCTCTTTTGTTGGCACAAACTTTTTCTCAACTGGAAATGCTGTCTTCCGCACTACACACAAGAACTTGGAGGACGATTAACCGTCGCCTTTAAGAGTGGAATGCGATAGCATTCAAAGATCCCTCACTGCTTTACACGCTGTTTCCCAGCAACCGCAGCTTATGTAACCGTAACGTTTACCGGGAAACGCTGGCGGCGAACGCTATGCACGAAGTCGAGCTTTCCGGTGGGAACGCTGCCTCTGGCCGGAGGTAATGCAGAGCCGCACCAGAAAAATTACATCATTTTCAGGCTTTACATTTCACAGGGAATGTAAACAGCGGGATAAAGCCGAGTCGTGCTTCCAGAGTTATGACGCTTGCAAAATGAGTCCGACATCGTCGAACAGGTCCACGAATACCGCACACTATTTTCCGGTGTTACGGGCCGGGGTTTGGTGAACATTCAACAGCGTATGCTTGGAGTTCGTACCAGGTTGACCAACGGAGAGGGTCCGACAGGGAAGACGAGCGGACGTAAAAACAAATAACACATGTTTAGTACATGGTTACGAGTGAACGATGTGCTCCAAAGAAAACAAACGAGAAACGTTCATCGTGTATGCACCCGCACGCTAGAGCAAATCAAAAGTCTTCTCCACGTGGCTGCTTGCTGCTTTTCTTATACCCTCCACCATCTGGGCACTCACCCCCTCTCCTGCCCCCACGGCGGAACAGGGCAAACCAGACGAAGTAGTGAGGGTGGTTACACATAGCGGGGTGAACCTCCCCAGCGGAGGTGACGTGGTCGCAAGGCGGCACGGCAGGTTTCGTCTCTGACGTCTCCCTGACCCTCGCGACGGACACGTCTGTTCATCTGAATAGCGTTTGCTTGAGCTCGTTGGTTGCACACAGCACAAATGGTTTCCAGAAGAACGCACGGACACGGACAGAAAGGGACGACTACACACGCTTGACTAGCTAGTGAATGTTTATTCTTGGTTTCCCACACCTTTTAACACGAAAGTGTTTTATGCCGGGGTACCAAGACTTCACTGACGTATTTCCGTCATATGACGTTCTTACAATGTACACGAACATAATACAAAGAAAGAAACGAGAAAAAGTTCCACAAACATGCAAAATTTGGAAATCGGACCTCTCGGTCCGCGACGATAGATCGCCGAGCGTTTAACCCATTGCGCCACAAACGCATTTGCAGAGAGCTACACAGACGCGCCTTATATATCTAACACCCTCGTGTACCCGCGCTCTTGCTCGGGGTGGTGCCGCCGCCTACGAGCAGAAAAGAGAAGTACTGCATTATGACACTAACGCGCACCGACAGTGAACGCTTCGGTGGTCTCAGCACTACGACGCCTCGATGCCAGCATTCGAAGGGACGCTGGCATCAAGAAGCACTACCAACGCCACCTAGGCGTTCACCGTACTCAGCACAGCGGAGCGTGGCCTCCGCAGCTCTGAAAATGAAGTTGATCGCGGAGGCTGCAATTACGACGCGCTGTACGCGCTGAACTCGGTGACGATTCAACGTGCTTTGTCTTGCGCGTTGTACTTACGTGCTTCGTCTTTCGCGTTGTGCTAGAAGTGCAGCTTCCATATGCACGACGGTTGCTCATGGTCATCGACGTTGGTAGTCCGGCCACCAGGCGTCAGCGTGGGTGCACAACGCCTAAGGGCGCTTTAGCCACAAAACACAATAGACATATATATCCAATAAACATTACACTACTTCTGTGATTTCACGTGTTCTATACCGAGAGGGATCAACCACATTTTTTTTTACACCTTTTATGACGAGCGAGATCATTAGCAATGCGTTTGGACACCGGGGCATGGCCGCTCTCAGAGAGTGGAAGTTGGGACACCTTTAAAACAAAACTTAGTGCCTTCTTTTGGAAGCCCAGGGGTCGAAAGCCGGCCGCAACGCAAAAGCTATCCATCCGTACCAGCCGAATATGCTCAGGACGTCCTCTCTCGTGCCAGAATGGCTCGCCAGGTTGCTCACACTAGGCTATGTGCGTCGCAAGCCTCGCAAAAAGAGCGCTATGATAGCCGGCACCGCGAAGTATACAGTACCCTCCTGAATCTCTGGTCCTACTCTGGACGCCGTCTCGACGCCAAGGCCTGTGCGAGAACACAGGACCCTACAAAGTTCTCCGCAAGCTCAACGACGTTGACTACCTCATCACTCCGCTCCAACATCGCCCGTCTTCTTCTTTTACGTCTGCTGCTGATGTTGTCCATGTGCCGCGGCTAAAACCCTACTTCACCAGCAGTGCTGACTACCTTTAGAAGGCGCCGTCACGGCGCTCAGTGCGCCGGGGATGATGTTACGAGGCATTGCTCATGAGCCTGCCATTAAAGGAGCGCTGTTCTATGCTAAGAGGAAGAAGACGGGACATGCCTCGTGAGATGCTATCAGCCATTCTCTGGTAGCAGCAGCCTATAATTAAAGTCTCTCCCGTGTACTTGTGAAGCGCCATACACGCAAAAACTCATCGTCTATCCACCTTCCTGCAAACAAGATAAGCATATTCTTGGCCCGTGCAAGGGGCCGAATTGCATTCCCAGCACACTTAATATATCAGTGGTGCAAGTGAAATACAATAAATAAATATATTACCACTTTAACTGATTACATTAATATGAATACTAGGGTATTACGTGCCAAAACCACGATCTCATATGAGGAACGCTATAGCGGGGGAATTCGGATTAAATTTGACCACGTGGTCACCTTTAACGTGCACCTAAAGCTAAGCACATGTCTGCAATTTCGTCCCCCTCGACATGCGGCCACCGCGGCCATGATCAAACGCGCGACCTGGAAACCTAGACATTAAATTGCTGGGAGGGAAAATAAAGATCCCGAACAAAAAAGTCCTTTTTTTTAGAATTAAATCGTAGAATCGAGAGTTCTCTCTATGGAACATCTGACTGAGTCCTAGTGTTACAGGAAGAACAAAAAATATTGGCTCTGCATTAGACTGCGTTGGCCAATATTGGCCCTAGGTTGGTCTTACCTAGGTTATACACATGTGGTCCGCTTCCAGAATTGCGTAAGAGCGTTCACAAGTGGAGCACAGCAGCCAGCTTCAACTGACTAACTGCTACAACTGGAATTACAGGAACACTGCACTCAAGTGGCTTACGTTAAACTCACGATCCCGCCAGACACAATAAGTCACCACTGACAAGCTGTTTATAATATTGATATTATCCATTGATACTAATTATTTATTTTAAACAATATTGTCATTATTAAACTCATTTATATTGGTTATGTTCCATTAAATTATATACCGGAGTGACCACCGCTGTCCGACTATGTACAAGCCACTACATTGCTCACTTCTCGGGCCTGTCGGCTTTAATTCAGGCGTTCAACACGTTTATCTCAATGGTGCAGTCTTTTTTGCGGCCGAGGAGACGTTTGTGATCTCGTTCAGCTGGCGAGAAAGTCAGACTCAAGCGCAAATGGCAGGCAACTCCGAGAAGCTGACAGTCAGACGGCACTGTCTCCGTCTCGGCACTCCTTGCTCATGTTCAGTGGAGCCATCTCAGTCAAAGAAGCGGACGGAGAACACGCTTTGGTTAATTAGTTGAATATGTGTTTCAATTTGTCGTACCAGTAATGTCCGCCTCTTCGAACAATCCAGCTCAAGCTATCACGCACCAAACTTTTTGTTTGTTTAAGTCGCAGTTTCAACCGAAAGGCGAAGCATCGATTGCGATAGCAACTTATTAGACAACTACACGATGTAAGGACAGTAGTTATATTGGCAAGTTAAAGTTGTAAACATTCGCTTACTATCTAAATTACCAAGCATAGTGTGCCTCCTAATAAAATCGCGCTTTTGGCACGTAAAATCCCTGGATTCAGTAAGCATGGTGTCACTCGCCTACAGGCAAACGTGAATACGTCTTACTTGATGACCGCGGACATTCGCTGTCGAAACGCTGGCGTATGGAAGAGCGGTAGCTGCGGCGAGCGAATTGACCTTCATGCCGTCTCTTGCTTCAACGCGAACTAAGCAGCGAGAACGCAGCGCAGACGAAGCTCAGACTCTGTACACATCGCAGATCGGTTTCAAGGTAGGGCGCGCGACCATGCTCAGCCGCGCAATACGTAGCCGCCGCCGCACTAGCCCCCTCTTCCCCCAACCCCAGCCTTCCTCCCTTGCGTGCGCGAGATAGAACCACCAACCTCGGATCACCCTCGGACGCTTTCGCTCACACCCACCGCATGCAGCCACGATGTTTTGGACTTTACACGGAACATCACGGTGACACCGACGACGACTTCGGAAATGCGCCTCGAGCGTCCAAATAATTTCTATCGCAATAAAAACAGAAGCCTTCTGTGCGAATAAAATCAATCGTATGTCTTTAGCATTTGTAATGATTATTAGAGCGGAAGCGCTGCTACGCCATGTCTTGCAAGGTCATTCATCGCGTCGCAATGACCTTGAGCCGCCGAGGCGCGAGCTGCCGGAGCGCAAGTGTGGAAGGTGTGACGTCAAGCCACGTGATCTGCTGCGGAGAGGCGTCGCACCTGCGCTCGCTCGGAGCCTCGCCGCTGCGGTACCACGGGAATGGGCTAGGGTTCAACGGCTACTTCGAAGGTGCTTGGTCGCTCAGCCTCGCCATTGATGGCGCGTCGGCTGGGCCGTCTGTGCGTGCGCTTCTGCGCAAGCAACAGACTGAATCCAATCATCCAGTAGATATAGCTGGACGGTAGGCTGCGAAACCTCAAGCAAAGGCAAAGTTGGCTGCTGAAACACCGGAGCAAAGGGAGGCCAGATAAGCACGTTATAGAGAAGCTTACCAAGCGCGGAAGCGTGCGTACACTGTGTGCATAGTCTTTGCAAAATTAAGCCAAACAGACCTTTCGCTAGTGATAATTAGGTTTACAAGAGTTAAACCTCGATCAGTTTTTTATAGTTTTCAGTTGTTATAATTACGGCCGACATGTCAATGGCGGCTTCCGAATATATTTCAATTATTTGCGAATAGATATTTTGGATGGCTCTTTATTCCGCGTGTTAAAGAAAGCCCTCACAATGTAACTATATGCCAGGTGACGTGGTACAGAGTTATATACTGCACTTAAAGATATTGCGATGCCTGTCGCCAGACAGTGACTGAGCTTTAACCCTTTAACTGGTAGCTCAGCAATATTGTTGACCTAACAAACGCATCTGCAGAAACTGGACAAATCCAAGTATTAGTCTGCGCCTTTCAATTTACCTTTACTTATGTACCTGATCAACAGTAGTGGTATTTACTAAAATGCCGAGCGTGAGCAGCAGCAGATGTATTGGTCACAAAGCCTGAAGGCTTCGTCGTTATCTTCTTAGCCCACGTGGGGGTCATATTCTCACCAGTGCGACCCCCCCCCCCCCCCCGTTTTTTGTTAAGCAAGCTCTTGTTTGTTAACTGCATAAAGGTACATTTCAAGAACACACATTGACATTTGCCATAGCAAGTGCCAGAGACCAGTTTTGGACTATACATTTACCTTTCACCAGCTGGTCAACAATAATTTTGACCTACTGTATCTCTTTTAGTTTTAGAGAAACCGTGTGATATTTCAATTGGTATGTATTTGAGTAAATTAAAAAAAGAACTCAAGCAATAAAACCATTCTAGCTCAAGTCATTCTTATCTTGCCAGTTAAAGGGTTAGAAGTTGATGATGCTAAATTTTCTAGGCTTTAATTAGGGCCGTCGCTTTCAATATACCTTTAAATTTAGCGAAGTTTGCTCCACCCGGCTTGGCAGTCGCTTATTGAAAGCATTTAAACGATGCACAATTATTTCAGGGAACTCTAGGTGCTGTCTCACTCTCCTGTAGAAGGTGCACAGCCACATTTAAAGTTGGCGTGCGGGTGAGACAGCTTTACAAATCAAGAGAGAAATTCTGTCTGCTACCGGTCGACCGAAACCGCCATGTAAGTAAGAACACGAGACTGCTTCAATCGATCTATAAATCAATTAATAAATTTCCTAACTAACATGAAGGACGACGCGAATAAATGGGCTATCTGAACGAAGTGTGCGCTATAAAAATGCGAATTCCGTTTTTAAGTAGCGCGCTATATATCACTATTTCCCTGAGGCACCAGACGGGCCTGCTTATCAAAGTAGGCAATTACAACTAGTTGTCGCAAGGGGCGCAGCACTTCCCCCATTTCCTTCCTTCCGAAACTTAACCGCGAGTCTGCCCGCTTTGCTAAAGCTGCTAGTACATGTCCCTCTAACTTAAAAAAATTGTTAACGTTTAAAAAAAAAATTGTGCATCGTATGGATCAGTTTCCAGCAACGCACGTCGTATCTCCACATGCATCTTGATTTTAATTATTCAGCAATGTAAGCTATATTAAGTAACGGGCATAAAACGACATTTTTGTGATGCCTTGCGGTGGGTGTCTTCGGCCATTTACTTCCTTCATGGGCCACTGGCCAGGAAGCGTGAACCTTATTCGCCTCGGGGAGCGACGAGCCGTTCTCAATTTCCTACAGGAACCACACGGCTTCCCGGAAGCGTATCAGCACTACTATGATTATTCATGAGGCGCAATAAACGTCAGCGTTGGCATAATTCGTTCGCTCCACAGGCATATACGTTGTGTAGTAGAAAAGCTGCAGTTACCGAACTGCATCGCTCATGCTATGGGCACCAGTGCGAGCTTGCCTTCAAGCTGCCACTAATACCATGCAGTATCATAGAAGCCACACGTGACCGCACAGCTTCGGGTCGGCAAATCCACTGGCACGCACGTGGTGAGGAGGAGGAAGCGAACGAAATGCTGGTGTGCTTGCACGTGCACGCGAGTTTTGTTGCACACATTTAGACGCAGCGACACAATGCTCCTAGTGCAAGAGACAATGGCAGTAAACTCGTAGTTGTCTGCAATGATGACGCCCGAGGTCTGGGTACCACTATGTCTTGGCTCGTGGAAGGACGATCATCTAAAAGGCCTCATCTTGAGCGAAGGGAACCTTTGGTCATGAAAGAACGTGCAGCCACAGAAAATGTGCGCTTAATTTTCGCACATAGAAAGCCCTGAACTACCAAGGGTTGTTGTTTTATTTCTTCTTGTGCACTTTAATTACGGATTATTACCAGCTATGAAGTAGACGCAATAACTTGCTATGCATTTACGCAGAAGTTTTTCCTGTTTTCTGGGCGTTAGGGTGTCTTCCACTAACGATTTCGCTTGGCTCGATGGCTTCGCTATTACCATTACGATACTCAATAGCGCACATATAATTTGCAAGTGAAAGTTGGTTGAACCTTGTCCAAATACGTGTGGTTTCCCGTTGCCATTGCATTTCGTTCATTCCCTTCTGGTGAAGAAAAAAAAAAAACAAGTTTTGCTTTGTTCTGGGGTATCCCAATATTCCTCATGAATTTTTGGCGCGCCTAGTCGATATTCTGTAACGATCTTCAGAACCTGTATGAACAGGACGCAATGACTAATAAATTAAATCTGCTCATGCAAGCAACATTGCAGAGAGCTCTCGCCTATATCGGGTGCGTTCATACTTTAAGTACACGGTGGTTCAACCTTCACTGACAGATGAATGTCGTCCCTGTTTAATTACTGCGGCTCATGTCATGTCTTTGTGGTAATAACACGCACAGACAGGGGAACACTACAGACGAGAGGACTGGAGGTGAACGAACCTAAACTGTGTACCGGCAGCAACCGTAAAAGCACTGCTGTCAACTTACATCATATTGAGGGGCGCGGTAAAGTTGACACTTTCTTTTTTTGAAACAACTGATTTTGGTTCTTGCGTATTTGGGAGTGCCGAGGGAAGTTCCTAGAGCAAAAAATAAAAATAAAAATAAAAGCACCTAAAAAGAAGGAGAGATAGTGAGAAGCTGTCCCCAGCAGAAGAAAACTGGTGGCGCAAGTACATCGATGATCTGCTTTCGACATTGCAAAATTTGCGCAATACACAAAGCAAAACGCCAATTCAGGTCAAACAGAAAACTAGCGAGTAAAGACAAACGGAACGTGTCAAAACCGACACGTGCAGCCCTGCTTCACCGACAGCTCGGAGGACAGGAGTTCAACCGGTTCAGCGCCGCATTTTTTCTTGTGGGACTTCGAAAATTTGTAGCATGTACTCCATGTTAACGGAAATATCAAGGACCATCGTGAGACAACTTTGATAGCTTCTCCCTCGTTTCAGAAGCCGTCGCGCGCGTTTCCTAGAGTCAACGCTCTTATTGCTTTCAAAGGCGCCATATCAAAGTGCATTTTGGTGCGAGTTCGGGCGTCATGAACAACCAAATAACTACCGGGGTGAAATGATGACCGATAGCAGAAGGCAGAGGGCAAACACAACTTCTTGTTTTCTTTAACAATCTGAAATGAGAGCAGTATATGTTTGCAATCGTAACTAATAACGAAGCGCAACTAACAATTAACGTATCATGCTAAATGCCGCTTCCACCACAACAACATGTTGCCTGTGGAATATCTGGAAGCACACGTTATTTGTTCGGATTTGTTCGTGATATGTCGCTGAAGAGTTCGAAGGGGCTTGCGTACACTGACATTCATGTCGACGATTACAGAGTGAAAATCTTAAAACGCGTAAATGTTTTTTTTTGGTAAGTCAAAACGTGTAAACCATGCACTGCCTTGGGTGATTTTCGTTATTTAACAGAATGTCATCAACCTTGAGATTTACTTCGGTAAATTGAGTCCTTCATTCTTTAAGATTATGTTCTTGCAAAATCCTAACCCATCTATTGGCTGAAAGCTTGCTCAGCTTTCCCTCGTTATCACTTTAACGCAAAACAGTTATGGTTTCCACGCCATTCTGTAAGAAAAAGTTGAGGAATATCTAACAATCAGCACATAGTTTAACACAAGATTATTCGTAACTGCTAATCCGCGCACGAGTAATCTGTGCACATACGCATAAAGTAACACGTTGTCGAGTGCTGGTTAACGCAGTTTTAACTCTTAAGCTATAGCGGGATATGAGCGACGCCGTGGTAAAGGGCTCCGGATTAATTTTGGCCGGCCGTGTTTCTCTAATTTGCACTCATAGCACCAGCACGTGAGCGTTCATGCATTCCGCTGTCTATAGGGGGTGCATTAAAATACAACGAATGCGTGAGGCACACAAAGAAACACACGGGAACGCTGTAAACAGAACACGGCCGCCGAGGACGAGAAACGAACCCATAACATCTCCCTCAGCTGCACAACAATATAACCACTAAGTCACAGTGGCGTTTTATCACTTTTCAGGGACCCTTGCCTCGGTCCTTAAAGTCACAAGGAGCGGTTTCTTGGAAGGCACTGGCATCCCACAGTGATTCCGAGTTAGTGACTGGACATTTGTTTCCATACACTGAATATTCATGTTACTCATAACTATTTTTTTCTGTTTATATTTTGTGCCCAACGCACGGAGTAGGCCAACAGAGAGACTGGATATCATGAACATTTTAGAAGCAACATCTTCAGTGCTTTTGAGCATGCGCACACTGATCCAAAAGGCGTCATGTTTTCTCGCACAGGTTTGCTGCTGGGAGAGCAGGATAAACAGCTCCGTGTTCTTCCTCATAATGAGGGTTAGCGCACGAAAAATCCTCTCCAGCATTCTTCGTGCTCTCGCTTTGTTCAGCTTTCAACCGGGACACGCCACTATATCATTCTGACGTCGTAGACTCGATTTTGTCTCCACGTGCTATTTTTTGCTGTCCCAGATGGCAGTGGGTAAGCCGACAGGCGAAGTTGTTCAGGTTTGATAAGTAAGACGAGCTAAGAGGATTGGTGCAGGACAACGAGCGAACGCATCAGTCGCTGGGGAAGAAGAAAGCAGTTTATCAGTTTTGGTAAGACAAAACGAAATTGAGGCAGCTCAGTCAAAGTCAACGTTAGTACTTATACTCACCGATAAGCAAGATGGGGCTCGTTACCATGTCACTGTAAAAAAAAGCCTCTAAGAGACACTCTCACCGCCCCGAACATACCGAGGATCAAGCAGACCAATGGTGCTCTGTCCTCGAGCAGCACACAGACGTTAAGTTCACTAAATGCTATGTATTCACTCCGTGGTACCAAAAGCATGCACGACACTGCGTTGATCATTTTACGGAAGTTTCTAAAGGAGCGAAATTATCTCCCTGCTAAGCGCCTTTGTGCTAAACAAAAATGCAGAGACCCATGTAATTGAAGTGTACGTAAATGATTTAAGGTTAATATTTCATAAATTTGAGAGAGGCACTTGTTTTTCCTTCTATACCACTTTGTTGCCCATTTTATTTTTCCTGTCGTATTCGTTCTCCAACTGGCCTTTTTGTTATTACGCGTGTTTCTTTCGAAGGCGGACACGGTATTCTTTTTAGCAGTAGGTAAACCAACTTTATTTCTTGGTATTTAAAATACTTATCTACCTGCCGCAGTAATCTTTTCGAAATTCTAACAATTTAAGGAAGAAGGAGACTGATGAAATAGTTCAGCGGAAACCCGCTAGGTGGAGAGAAGTAATTAAGGTATTTAAATTCTTGCGAGGAAACCTTATGGGTTTCCTTTGTAGCAATTGCTACGATTGGGTGGATGTCTCATTTTCCGTTTAAAAAGGAGACTATCCACCCATGAACGTGATGCGTTAATGAAGACAGGTCAGGGAAAATTGTACGTACAGCAATTTGTACATTGCTATATTGTCAGGTGAATCCGAGGGCCACAGAAGTTAGTGAAGATGAACGTCCCCGTGTAATCACAGCAGGCGTTGAGCTGCGCGAACAGAACTCACCTGCGAAAACAAGAAAATAGGACCATACAGTTAATAGCAGTAAAGCACAGCTTTATTGCTTCTTACTTTCAAGCAGTCAAGAACGTCGACGCAACATGTAACTCACTTGCGGAAACACTTCGAGTGTTAGGTCATGACGGCGACTGAAAAATTTCTTTTCTGGAGTAACACAGTGACACTTATACATTATTCTATGTCTTTTTCCTGGCTGAGATCAGATTTTTTTTCCTATTTCGTATGGCGGCCTCCTCAACTCCATAGGCGCTGTTTTCATCCCGGCCTTAGAAGTCACAACCAAGTTGAAAGTGTCGAATATGACGACCTCTACAGCAACATAACTTGCCACTCTCTGTGCTGCCGGTAATTATATTGTGCAAGCATGACCCCTAAAGCAGGTCGTTTTTGATGACAAGGCAGCCCTTCAGAGTCTTCAGTCGGCCTTAGGACATCAGATTCACGAACAACTGTTCTTTGAGACTAGCGAAGTTCTCCCTCAAGCCCTCGCGAAGGGACTTGACCTCATCTTCCAATGGTTGCCGGGGCAATATGGCATCTCCGGTAACGACCCTGCTGATGATGCCGTCTGGTCAGCCCATAAAAAATAACGCTGACAGTTCCCATACCTTTGTCAAGAACAGACGCTGCTGTGGGTTATCGTTTACTTGCTCACACTATGACGCAATCTTCGTAAAACACACCGATTGTCTCGAACTGTCGTATCCAGAGGCTTGATCCTACATTAAAGCTACATATTCCGTCGCACTTCTCCAACACTGATGCAACTTCACCGTGTCGCCTCTGCTTAGGGGTTGCCTTCCCGAAAACGTACTCCTTTATTAATGGAGTGTCAGACACCCCTATCTGCAACTGATGCAACTGTGAAGAGACGCTGTGAATGAACGCGGCGTTCTTCGGAGTGTCTTAAACAGATTAGATAACAGACAATTTTCCGAGGCAAAAAGATCCTTTAGATCATCGCCCCACGCGTCGCATGCTCTTACAAAGCGGCGAGGGCGTTGTTACGGTTTATGAAATCGACTAGCCTCGGTGACTGATTGTAGGCGTGATGTGATGTACAACCGCACGCACTCGCATTGATGATAAATAAGCACCTCGCACTGAAAACGAAGACGAATGAAGATGTTGACACGACACAAGCGCTGGTACCATGAATCGTATTGCCATGGATCAATACCAACTTACCCAGTTTTCCATTTTCTTCAGTATTCGCATTGCTAGTACCTCCCTCCCTCGTTCTGCTTTTTGTTTTCTTTTGATCCCTTAGCCTCCTTCCCTTCGCGTAGGGTAGCAAACCGGACGCGTGTCTGGTTGCCCTCCCAGCCCCTTTCCTTCCTTCTTTTCCTCTTCCGTCTCATAACGTAGAAGTGCATGACGTCTAGATCTCTAGCCACTTGCTCTACTATACCTACAACGAAAGTATGACGAAACCCGGTACGGTGTGAAAGTGGTCAGCAACACCTGCTAAAAAATCGTCCGCCAAACAAATGGCCGAAGTTCAGGTAAAAGCTGATACTCCAGTAGCTAAGCGCAACCTACAAAACTTTGTCAGCTCTTACTCCTTAATATTACTTTTTCTCTCCTTTAGGTGAAAGGGGAAAAATTGTCTTCCACCCGAATTATAGTACGAAGATACAAAGGACGAATACAAAGGACAAAGGACCAAGACGAATTTTTCTTCAACTGCGAGGCTTTCTTTCCAAAAGAAATGCGCATGCGTTTTCTTTAGGTGGATGACAATTTTTCCCTGCTATAACGGGAGCTTCTTGTTCATGGAAATATTTTAAAAAATACGTCTCAGAGCAATATGTAGTGACACACATCATTGCCGCGTACATCACCTTTATCCAACTTCAAGCAGCCTTACATTCAAGTGCTTATTAAATATTTAGTTCAGTATTTTATTAATTATTTTTATCTATAGTGCAACCCATACGCGTGGTTTCACCTAGGTGGATTTACATTTGTTAGGTTTTTTCAAACTGATAGACCACAAAGAAATATAATAATACGAGCAAAAGGAACACACTTAGCACGAAGGCGTAGGTAATGCCAGTGTTTGCCTTGAAAAGGATCGTATAGGAAGTGCGCGCAGCGCCGGTGTGTGGCCATCCGCTATCTCACCCAAAATGCTCGGCGAAAAAGACCACCTCGTCTGGTTCCATTTGCGGGCGAAGCAATTAGGAGGAACCATCACTCACGTCCGCTGACTGAGCCCCAGGAACGGGGTTATTAAAACAAATCGTTTTTCAGCGCTCGGCAAACGCGCGCAACGCATACGGGTGAGGAATGGCCCTGCCCGTTCACCTTGATTCTGGTCGTGATAGGCGGCCGAGATCGATACAGGGGCGAATCAATGCGTGGCCTGATCTGCAGAACCCCTGAAACACTCGTAACTATCTGTTTGTACTTTGGGTGCTTCCGATAGCAAGCAAGAGGCAGGAAGCAAACAGAGCATGCACACCACGCTTTGGGGCGTGCTCAGAGGCCTTCTAAGCAGTGAAAAACAGCAACAAAAAATAAGCAAGCGTAGGAGTACAAAAAAAAAAGGAAAGCAACTCCCCGCCGCCCCTACCCGGCTAAATAAATATTAGGAGGCGTCGAGAGAATACCTTTAGTGTAGCGGACAGGCTCATTCATTCGTGAGTGATGTGGCAAACTACTACTATTATTAACCCTTTCAGCCGCCAATGAACTTACTTTCACCACATTTTTTGCGTAATAAAAAACATAAAAAAAGCATACAGCTATAGAATAGATTAGGAGTGTTCAATTCTTTAGGAAGTTTTGTCACGTTAACAGAATATGGCCTCCACGCGAGAACCACTACAGAACATTAGGTATGAGAACATCAGCTATGTCTAGCAAGCTTGAAACGAACGCATCCAGGCACTTGAAAATTATGCCTGGTGCAACACACTGTGAAAAACCATGAAAGGAGTGAATCCAGCGACATACTCGTACCGAGCAAGTTCACACGACCACAACCTTCCCTCTCGTTTTACGAAAACATTTCGAGACTGTTGTTCAAACTTGCAACACGATTGCAATCAGAACAGTTTCAAAATGCATGCGACAAATTGTAAATACAATTACTGTCACCAATGCTTTTGTTGTTGACACTCTTTCTTGGCCTACACAGCGTCACACACACAGCGTCTTAAACGGTTAAGGCGAAAGCCTTAGGTGTCTGCGTTAGCGGTGCCCCTGGTGAAACTGCGCCGTGACGAAAATGGCCGACGCCGCAAAACACGCTAGGATTCACGGTCACATTTCTCAGGAAAGTTCCTGTAAACAAAGTAAATTAGTGGCTTTGAAAAAGAAAATTTGGTACACTTCGGATATGTGGGAATCAAACCCGGGCCTCCGTGTCGAGAGACGGCCACGCTTCCCTGAAGCCACGGCTGCTTCGCGGTTCTGGCTTACTAAAGGCGCGCCTAAAGCGTGCGTGACTGCACATGTCACGTCGCAGCCATCCAGCTGACTTTAGCCATATAGCTGTACTTTAGGTACTGCGTTAAGTGTTCGTATGCGGCGTTCAAGAGGTCGCCTTAGTGCCACACCTGTAATTCCCATTGCGCTCATTATGTGTTGCAAGAAGTCTAGCACCAATTGTATAATTTAATGCATTACCAATATGTCTTACAAAGAAGTCTAACCCCGATTGTACAACTTCATATATGAACAAACGTGCAGCAGGTTATCCGCCTTCTTGTGTTACAAAGTGTAACACTCGCCCAACCTTTTTTATTATTATTTGGTTTGAAAAAACATACAGGTATACACTTGACAGGAAAGGGGAAGCGATGAGAAGGAAGGGGCAGAACGCCTTAAGGAAGGTGCTACGCTATACAAAAATGGAATAAAAGATCACAAGGCCGGATGCAGCCTACATTACAGAAAGGAGGAAACAGAAACATTGAAATGGAAGATAGGAAGAAGGGGAGAAAGAAAGAGCAAGATGTCAAATCTCAAAGAATAAAGAAGCAAGAGGTCTTAATGCGTAAGCATTATAAGGCTACTTCCCTCGGAAATCTGTCCGTGCGGTCCTACTGTCTGTCTGTAACGCGTGACACAATGTACTCCAAAGACATACATGGGGTCCTATACGGGTGCATATGACAATGCTTTACGAGAACGCACGACTACTTAGATTTATTATTGACTATATAGTAATATATATATATATATATATATAAGAAAGGGGTCAGGCAAGGAGACACCATATCTCTCCAATGCTATTCACTGCATGCTTAGAAGAAGTGTTCAAGCTCTTAGAACTGGGAAGGCTTAGGAGTGAGGATCGACGGCGAATATCTCAGCAACCTTCGGTTTGCAGATGATATTGTCCTATTCAGCAGCAATGGAGACGAATTACAACAAATGATTGAGGAACCTAATCGAGAAAGCGTAAGAATGGGTTGAAAGATGAATATGCAGAAGAAAAAG